>NW_018485722.1:0-7706 GCF_002113885.1 Mizuhopecten yessoensis | reverse complement strand
ATTTGTACATACTACCGTTATACGTGAATCCTACAGAAAATATAATCTCGGTCATGACGTCACATTACTACACGTCCTACCAGCCATTCACTGATTACGTCAAACTATCCCTGTACGTCATATAGACATTTTTTTCCCATTTTGGGCTCGACTACATTAAATTATACACTATGGTTCCTTTAATACAATCTGAAAATGTCACATGGGACCGAACACATGAAAATGGTCAAATATGTCGGATTCGAACTCGGAGTCTCCAAACTTTAAGACGGATTTCATGTTCTTCCTAATGAATTATCTGGGCAAGTTTTCACGAAACCATACTGTATTCGATCCAGCTTGATGCTACTCCCTTTAAACATGAAATGAACATTTAAATTGAAGTAACTGCAAAATTCTGCCCAGTAATTGTCAAAATGTGATTTTTTCTTTAATTTATCACCGAACAAGGAATTAGGCTTGATAGCAGAATTCGAGTTCGACCATGTCAACGTTTGCATGATTTCGGGCCATCACTGGCGATAGTAACGATGCTTGAACGTCTACCAAAAGTATACCATGTAGGTTAAACGTATGTATTTACTATCGCAGTTACATGTCCTGTCTGTTGACCGACACGTCAGGATAAACAGAACCGTCCGCGTGGCTCTGGCGATGTTTCTCGTTTTTCGAACCATTACCAGCTAATCCCATTGTCCTTTGTCTCTGTAATGGCGCCATAACAGAGCCCGATTGGTCTCAAGTCGACAGTAATTGGAGAAACTCGATTGAGTTACTGCAAACCGATCAACTGTAAAAATGTCATTGGCGAACAAACCATGGAAGCAAGATGGTAACACGCTTTTAACATTAGGCACTCAACGGGCATTTAACCTTTGTCATATTGGGAACGTTTGACCCTGACCAGGAAGGAAATCTTTACCACTTGTCATGTAGGGTATGTTTAACTTTCGTCATATAAGGGGACGTTAAGTCTTGGTCATGAAGGCTTAGATCTTGGTTCTGACCTTTGTTATATTTTTATGTGTAGATTCCTGAGAAGAATAAACCTGTTGCATTTCAGATTCAGTATTTTCTGCTTATAGAGGACAAGGGAGGAACCAAAATTGATCTGCTGGCCCAATTCTCACGTACACGCGTACCTACATTTTATATTCAGTGGAATCCCCCTAGGCACCCGTGTTCAAATAACATTAGCTGTTTTAAGGGCTTAAAACGCTGAGCAAAACAAAGCGAAACCTTGGTCATACAAATAGCGTTTAATCTTTGTCATATATGGGGAAATTACGCATTGTCCCATAGGTAACGCTTGACCGTTGTTGTGAAGGGAACATTTAACTCTGTTATGCATATAACTTTTGACCTTGGCCATATAAGGGACGTTTTACCTTTATCATGAAAGTTATGCTTAACCTTGTTCAAAAAAGGTAGGTTTGACCTTCGGCATTCAAGTAACGCTTGCCCTTGGGCACGTAAGGTAGGTTTGACCTTCACCATGTAAGAAATAATTGACCTTGGTCATATAAGGATTGTTTGAGCTTCGGCATACAAGTAATGCTTGACTTTTGTCATCATTAAAAAAAATCCACATCGGTCATGATGAATATCAAACCTTTTGATACAAAGTATTGACGGTTTCCTCAAAGCTCTGTTATTTAAATGATCTTATTCTGTTTTTGTAATATCTTGCATTCATGTGCGCTATATGTACCATAGTATGTACAAAGTATATGTAGTTACATACCTAAAATAACACATGACCTTCAACAGTACTTAGTATTATATAAATCCCTGATATTGTACACCTGTGACGTAAATGTGTACCGGATGCACGTGCGTAATCGTAATGCACATATCTGTATGACAGCGCCACAGATATACAGCATCACAAAATACAGGTTACGTATCTTTTAAAGAATGAACCGACACACGCATACCTATGACATTTCTGCAATGATAAACAGAGCCCGTGAATCATACGTTTACTATCGCATACTTTCCAGTGATGTAGAGCCCTCACGTGAACACGTCTCCCGATTCGTTACCAAAGTGCTCTAGGTAGCACGGCCTTTGCTTCCGAATGACACCATGCATACACAAAATAGCTGTGTTAACGCACCTCGCACCTTTAATGTGACTGATGTAGGGTTTTGACCTCATACGCCTTAATGTCTCGAAGCTTAATGTATTTAAGGCTATATATTACCGTTAACATTTTACCTGTCTTTTTTCTTACCGTGACTTTTCTTGCTTTGCAACCAGTGTCATTCGGAATGACTTCAAGTGCCTCGTTTCCACAACAGCATGAGTTTTGTCGATCACAACTCATTCAAGACACATATAGGTTTGTTTACGAAGGGAGGATACGATTTCAAATAAGGTAACATACAATACATATCAGTATGTTGACTAAAAATGAAAAACACAAAAGAAAACACACACAAAATAATAAATACCAAAAACCATTTTGCTACCTGTTAAAACCGTTAATCGAACCCCAGTGTACCGCAGTTATAATTATGCACAGTATTATGATTTAAATGCAGTAAAGAAAATAACTTTATATTGTGTTTACTTTCAATTAAATGCTTGCAAGTGTTACAATGCCTTGGGTGTTGATTAACAAATCGCTCCTGTGAGCAACCCGAGTGAAAGATTTTTTAGCTTTATAACGAGGCCCCCGTTTTGTCGGGTGCTGAAATTCATAACTCTTATTCATCGGGTTGATATTTTTTCAGTTTGCATTACACAGCAGTGATAAGTCATTCCTCCCTTTTACTCTTGTAACATTTTGCAATGGTAAACCCGATGCATTTTGCCGTCACCAAGGACGCATGGAAATATGTGACAAAATTGATGACGCTACCATGGTTGCACAGCATAAAGTGGTGACTCAACGGTGATGTTTTCAGAATGATAACGTGTGAAGCTGCCATTTTCTATATAGGTAAAGGCGGGTTTATCTTTTCCCTATCCAATTCGAGAATGCACCACTTTCGTATAATACGACAACAGATGACCTCCCTTTAGATAAGTCAGTGATAGCTGTGTCAGGTGTACTTCAATAATTATCGAGACCTCACGTGCGGGAGATCATGTCATTTATCACCGGTGCTGGGCCTCACCGGCTAACTTCTAATTGATTAAGCTAAATATCCCTCCGCCACCCACCAACTCACAAGCATCCTTCTTAGTAAACCTCCGCCGTCCATTACCTCACCAGTATCCTTCTTAGATACCTCCACCACCAATCATTTCCGTGGTAGGAGCGCTGCGTGATTCTTAATGGTCATGACAAACTATTATCAAAATAGAGTAGTTTGTCAATTCACCACACCCCCAAATGGACCCGGTTATATTTTGATACCCAGTGGGCTCGATTGTGCAGACAGATGGCAGTTGCCACTCTTACGTAAGTGCCATGTGTGTATAGGTCTTCACATTGAACTAGAAACAATGACTATTTGAATTATTAAACGCGATGACAAAGAACCGACTTTGAGATAAGAGAGCGGATATCGCGGTTCTGTGTAAATATGCCGACACGGTCTTAATGAAAAGGAAATGTGCCAGATAAAATATTCTGCACTATGTTTATATAAGATTGTGCATTGGACTGAACAATTTATCGTAACAGCGTTATAAATTAAAGACACTGAGTCCAAAATTTTCCAGCACAGCCAAAATCGGAAAGCACACACGAAATGACACTTTGCTACTGTAGCAAACTACAGGCAAAATTGCCTATACTAGCACAGTACAATAAAAATGCCAAAGTACAGACAAAATTGCCAATACTAGCAATTTGCCAAAGTACAGATAAAATCACCAAAGCACAGTACACATTGCCTTTTTTCAAAAGAATCGATAAAATTGCCACAGCACAAACAAATTAGCACTATTCTAGGAACTCGCATGGAATTGCTATTAACAAAGTATAAACAAAATTGCCAATTTTATCAAAACACAGACAACATTGAATATTCTATCAAAGCACGTACGAAATGGTCATAGCCTCGAGAAAAAATACATTACGTGTAACAAAGCAGTTAAAAAGACCAAAGCAAAAACAAAATTGCACTATTCTTTGCAAAGCAAATGCAAGACGACACTATTCAGTCATTACACAGACAAAACACCGACAAAATTGCACTATTTTAGCAAAGCACAGACAAAAAAGCAACCATGTGAATAGCATTGGCACGAGCGGATGTCGACAAACACCAATCTCGGTCTGTTGTGAGGGCTTGTGTTCGAGATCTACGGATAGCGAGCAACAGATATAGGGGAAGGAGAACATGCATCATAACGATTTCCTCGACTAGTTAACGGTTTGTTTATTGGCTGATTATCGTTATTTTTGTAAACAACTGACTAGGCTGGTATGTCACAACCTTGACCTTGTAAAATTAACAACCGTACCATCATGACGTCACTGGACGGGCATGACGTATGCTGATTCCCTTAGTGACGTTACTTGGGAATACTAATTCCCAAAAGCTGCGATATTTTTTATCTGTTCTATCTCCATTTGCCTTGGCTGCTTTTGAAATCAATTTCCCTTAAAAAAACCTCGACTGTAGCCAATGAATTCGTCAGTACTGACGCCTGTTATTATCGCGGGAAAATTGTACAACCCATCACGTCATTAAAATCCCTCATTCCTAATAAAACATTTCTGTGTGGAGCCGTTCCTGATCACTCCCTGCTTCACGTTAGACAACTATTTCCTTCGATCATCAGTTAAAGCAGGACCCCGTCATAACTAGGGAGACGCCGAGGTTTTTTTTGAGTCAGGAATAGCGTGCCGAGGTGTTGTTCAGAATAAGATTGTCTCGTTCGATGGCGTACAGCTTTTCTTACTTAAATGTTAAATAACTTTGTCTCCTGTGTGGCGTTAACCGATAACGAAATCAATTGAACGTCATTATGTTGTGTGTTATCTGACATTTTGTATATAAATTAGTTGTTGTGTCTAGCTGGTGAAAAATACAATTCTGTGTTGTGCATACCTATGTCAGGTGCAGTTTCTACATATTAGAACAGCTAGGCAGTATGTTTCATTTAGTATGATCGAGCAATGTACTAAATCATGACACAGGCTCATTTGCATACCCCTTGAGCAAGACTTCCCAAAGGTATTTCTCATCCACCATTTCGTAAAGAAACCCCTGCTATACGTGATATTTGCAGTGCCATCAATATACAGATTAAAATGTCTTTAAGCCACAATACATTATAAGTCACAAATGATGAACACGTTTTCGAAATGCAAATACATGTACAAACATACTTAGATATGTAACAAAGATTTCATTTGTTATGGTTTTTTCCATTAACTAATGGTCAGTTTTTTACTGGTCAAGTAGCCACTCTATGTTGATTGTACCTAGCAGACTTATAGAGCGATGACTGACCACTTGTCCGGCCAAGGTCAGTGCAGGAGAGCTAGTTATGTTATTGAAAACCATATATATATTGGCACCGTGACAGGCGCTATTATCTCCAGATCACCGAGCCAGTTTCTGCTGAAACTGACCACCGGGATAACATCTATGTTTGTGTATGGTCGCTGATTGTTTCCCAACTGGTTTACTTTTTTCTTCGATATCTTTTTTCGTTATCTTTTGGACAACGTCCCAGAGGCACATAGGGATATCATTAACCCGATGTCCAGATCGTTAATATAAGTACTTTTGGTAGGAGGTGACCTCTCTCTTCGTGTTTGGACGCTCTCATCTTTCTATCATCTCGCAATCGTCATGAATGTGGATAAGCCCTTCCATTTGTTTGTAAGAAATTGGTCCGCTATGTGGGGCCATGAACAATTTCTCTCTACTGGTATCATGGACAGAGGAAGGACACCGGTGACGGCCGATTGGCTAGCCTCCCAGGAAGCACAAGCTTGTGTCACGAACTTTTCTTTCAATAAATCGAGTAACCCCGTGTGTATTTTACACGCGTTTCTATACAATTGCAGAATAATACATAAACAACCGTAGCAGATATTTCTCCCATGGGGGTAAAAATCGAATCTTGCAGACATAAATCCCAGATAGGTTCGTTAACAACGCATAATACGTTACACTATTAGTCTAATTGGTCTTGACTTTAAAAACCAACATACAATATTTATGTATCGGAAATGTGTCGCTTCTGGTACACAAACATTCAGATGGTATCTTTTAGCAATTTGAATAAAGATATCTGATAACAACTACATCCGTGTCAGCAATCCCTCGTAGAAAATTATATTTATAAACAGCAGCACCTTCAAAGTACGTGTGATCAAGTGTTATTCATACAGTTTCTCTTATTCTTTAAGACTTGAGTATTTTTTTACGCTTTATATTTTTAGAAGTAAACCAATTTTAAACAAATAACCTTCACAATGACCTTATGACCTTTAGCTACGATATCGGAGAATCAGTAATAATGAGCATGGAAATAAATAACAGCTGGTGTAGGAATTTTTCAATTTTTCAATGATAAAACAATGACTTGCATTATTACGCCACGTGGTGGACAGATACTGAAAACACCGATATTGTCATCTGAAATCGGTGTCAATTTGTCAATATTTCTTACAGGGAGTCCTGATATTTTGTATTAAACTGTAACCACTTAAGTTTTAATATAACCGCCATTGGTGACAATCTGTAGCCCTAAACAATTAGGTGTTATTGTGAGGTTCCACTTTATATACCCAATAAAAACGCAAGATAGCTGACATTTGTTCCGATTTGTTAATATTTAACACAGAGTGTTGAAATGTCTGAATGTACGTTGTAGATTCGTTGCCGGGCCAAGGTAAACTGGTTGTAAATCAAGGGAGACCAAGAGGGATAGATAATTTATTGTACTCGCATACCAACAATGAGTGTCTGAAGGTTTAATTTTATATAAGCCATGCCTTGATATTCTTAATCAATGCTGATATGTCCCTTGTTAACGCGAAACACCCAGCGTCAAGGAAACAGAACATGAAATATATTCACGACAGGCTGGTCGGGCATGTTTCGAATATATATTCAATGTTGTTTGAGGTGTACCGATCTGCCGATACATTTGACTAGATAAGGGATGCCATCATCCCCTGAAGTCACCGTACTGTAATAAATATGAGGTGTTTATTGCGTTTCGTTCACATGTTTACAAGGACGAGCACGTGATAAGTTGAAAATCAGTGAAGCATGATATCGAAACCGTCACGGTGTTTGCTTGCTGTGAAGTAGATTTCAGGTTTGATTGTGATAACATCTGATAGGAAGAAAAAGCATGTAAGGTATACATGACACGTCACTTTCTCACAGGAATGACTGTACATTAAACACACGACTAAATGACATGCAATGTATTAAGGAATATATCTTCCTCAGTTTCTGTGTCAGATACACGCGTTAGCAAACAGTTGACGCCAGTAATCTTGTGAAACAACCACTGTCCACAATAACCCCATACTCGTCTTCAACGTCACAATAACTCTATACACACTGCCCACATTAATCCTATACCCGTCATAAATGTCCCAGTAACCCTATACCCACCATAGGTGTCACAATAACCCTTTATCTGTCATCGGCGTCACAATGACCCTATCCCATCGTCAATGTCCATGAAAATAACATTTTACTTGTCTATGGTTTCATCACAGTCCACACTGATCCTACACCCGTTATCACTGTCACAATAACCCTATACCCATC
>NW_018485721.1:0-7685 GCF_002113885.1 Mizuhopecten yessoensis | reverse complement strand
GCCAATGAAAATGCTTGTTACAAGCAAGATTAAATTATACATACTAAATATAAACCCGCTGTTCTTCTAATTAGTTTTTTTTTAGTTATTTGATGTTTCTACATATTGCGTGTAAATCAAAACAGGGTTTGCTATTTACCTAACTAACACAGTGGATACTGGAATAATTATTTTTATGTAACATATTGGATACAAAAATAATGTTCCTGGATTCGTTAATATTCATGGTACATGTATATTACGATTACGAATAGTATGTTATGTTTATGAGAGCGGCACATGAATAAAATGTTTGAAAACAAATTCATCCTGTAAGTGAAATATATAACTTTTGCTCAATGAGATACTAAAAGAACACTGTTTACAACGTTTTCGTTAACGCCTTGTCTTTATTAGATAATTGCTTTCCGGAAAAGATAATCAACTACTGAGACAACTTATCACATACCAGGCTATTGTTCTGCAAATAAATGTTATAAAAAAATAAACAATTGTAGTTTTATCGCTATTTAATGAACAAAAACTCTATTACAAATACATGTAAAAGAGAATATCTTCATGGAAAATTCACTGATACACCAGGTAAATATTCGGTCTCAAAGTATAACACTTAGACAATACCCGAAAAGAAAGGTACTTGAAACAAAAGTAAAATAAATATAGTTTAACAAACTTGCATTTCGGTGTTAATGACCTCATACGTGACGTACAATAGATGATTTGTTTTCTATATTTTAAGGAGATAGTGTCATCATACACCACACAACACAACTGCTAAAAGCAGGGTTTATGAATTAAACCGAATGTGGAAAAAAAATCGCTCAAAATTTAAAAACACAGCTATATTCATGTAACACATTAACACAACAGTATATGAAGTGTACTCCATCCTCAAAATCCAAGGCTTCCATTCTCAATACGCATATCTTCTCTGCCTCCCTATAATATGTTAAAATGTATGACAAAATGAAAGATTTGCGATAATATATTTGACTGGAAAACCCGCCGGTTTAACCGTTACGCTGCCACGCGATTTCATTCATTTTCATCAAAGACATCAGACTAGTCTAGTTGTATCATCTGCATGTTTTCGCGTGAAGATCCAGAGATGCAGAAAGCATCTTTGTGTCGAGAGTGAAATCCTTAGATTTTGAGGATGAGTGCACATTTGTACATGTAAATTGATACATGTATTACACTGTATAGTCCGATTACGACATAACCGATGACCAAAGCTACTAGCTACAGCCTTTGCATTCAATGTCAGTCAAACGATTTTATTGAAAGACTCATTACAATAACCGATTTCCTTTAACTAGCAAACGTTTAAAGCAGCGCAAGTTATTAAATTCCTGCACGAATCACGTCATGTTTAAAATCGTTTGTTTTAAATGGAAATTATTAAGGTGCTTTTCCTCGCACATACGGCGGCCGATTTGCATAAGCGTTGTGTTGCTGTAATACAAATCGGCTGATCAGTAACCAGCAGGGGACAGAGTACGCATACGTAACATGTGAACGGGCTTCTCTGGTTGTGACAAGGCAGGACCAATTTGCTCGCTTAACGTATTAAAATGTAGCGATGGACATTGAACGAAATTTCGTGTATTGTTTTAGAAGAAATTGCATTTTCAATGCTGACCTTGCTACATTTGAGGAATCGTCAACACAATATCAAACCAGTGTAATGCTGTGAGAAATAGCATTGGCGGAGCGCTCCCTCTTCCTGAATGATGTCACTTAAACCTTTGCCGAAGGATACGTGTCAGATCCAGAGCGGTGGCTGCGATATTTTGGCACCAATGTTTGGAATTCCTTGCAATGAACTCGTAACTGCGTTAGTTTGTAATCGAGAGCATGGAATCTGTTAAAGAAACATCGAGACAACGTTTATCAATACAAAAACTGTTATAGCCTTGAATTCGCTTCATAATTAACCTAGTTCAAGGTTTTTGTCCTTTTAAATAACATTTATGTTCAATGCATGCCACAATGACGAATACACAATTAGATAGTTGGTCATCAAACATGTTCTCATTAGACTATAGAATTACCCTACGTATTGCAATTCAACTTCACACTTATAACAATTATAGCAATAAAGGTTTATATCAATAACTCTTCGTATAAAATGAAGTAATTAATGTAGACATGCTTCGAGTCCTTCTATTAGAGTACCAAATAACAATAAGATCATATATAATATATAAGGTAATAATCTTACTTTTTGTACATGAACTAGCTAATTTTATAAGAATAACTATGGGAGTACAGTACCTAGCCTTTTATCTACTTGATAAGGCTATAAAATGTACCCAACGTTGCTGTGATCGGGGAGGGGGGTCCATTTTGACGAACTTGACAGCCATGCTGCATAAGTGCAACACATGAGGTTGGTCAAGGGGGAGGGGTTACCCAAGAACAATTCACAAAACAATCTGTGGTTCAATCTCACTTTTGGCTAAATTGAAAACGTTTGCTGATTTGAGTGAGGTGATAGGTTCAGTCCCTTTGCCTGGAGGTACCAAAGCAATTAAAAATGGCAATTGTCATTCCTTGCTTAACGTTCGGTATTAAGGGTAAGCGCAATGTAATGAGTGGTTTACAGGTTCTCAGTAAAATATGACCGGTAGAACAGTGTGCTGGATGCCGTTGACATGCTTTGTCAGTGAGGTGGCCTCTAAAGTTGGCATCATATCTGCATTGTCGCAAGGAGTAACATACACTAGCATACCACCTCCAGCACAAACTCATGCATTACAAAAATGGAGGCGCATCCAGGAGAGACATTAGCTAGTGATAGGACGCTTAACACTGTAAACCCAACCAAACACTTTAAGAAATCGTGCATTTATTATCGAACGACCTACATGTACATGTGACGCAGTTAATTATTTAACATAATATTATACGTAATGCAAAGTATGACCCCAACTAGAAAACACAACTCTCTATAGCAAGGAGTTGGGGATCATTTGTGCGATCATTAAATGAAGGACCCAAGAGTCCAATAATAGACCTATAATGATGTGCTATGATTGGTGAGGAGGTCGGAAGTTTATCCGGGGCAATAGTATTACTGATGTAATGGTCGGTTCTGTCAATGATCGCAACTTGAACCTTTTCTTAATCCTTTGGTATTAGACTCAGATTTTTATGGCCATCGCTTTTGGTAACACCAATGTATTCCAACTGTATACATTTATGTTGTTTTGTTAAATAAGCAATGGGATCTGTCTGCGCAAAAAGAAAATGCCAATGGCCAACTTAGGATGTAGCGGGGATGTCATAGGTTAACCATCATAAACCTTTAAATCTCTTCAATAATTATATATGGTCTGAAGAGAAATCATGCTTATAGTATTACCATAGTGATATAGCATTTCGGGCAGCGATCAAAAGTTGAACGTCCACTGGGGATGAAGGATACACATGTGTTGCGTCAATAATGCGCAGATGTACAGCAGGACACAAAATACGGTATGAAACATTTATTTTGCATGTTTGTACAGACGAACAACATGTTTATTATATCAAGTTGTAATGAACACCATATATACAACCTGTCACCATCGACAGACGGATAGACAGTAATGATATGACGTTTGTGACTTTTGCATCACTTCTATCATCGTAAACGTAATTACATTCATGTAAACAACTCTTTGTTACTGTAAATGTTGAAGTTCTCGCGAGTGGAAATGTTGGCGGTGTTACTCTTTAAATTGATTCCGATGAGGGAATTATCGTATTGGAAATGATTCTAAGGTCTACGTGCTCTATACAGCTGTAATATATAGATATATCTTAGAGTGTGAATATTTTCGCGCTAATGCACTCAACGAAAAAAAATAGCGCTTTTCCATACCGCTAAAAATGTCCACTGGAACAGTATGCTACGCAAATGCTTGGTAATTCATCATATTTATACATGCATGCTGTTGTAAAGAATAGTACTATATTATGCTCATTTGACTCCATCTCTTCACATATCATCAAAATATCATTATGATGAATATCAAAAGTATTATATGTATGAAGCAGGTATGCATCAGAGGTATTTAACTATGTTTTCGCTGATTCCAATTCGTGTATTATGTCCTGAATTTGATCCGTGATATTCTCTCGATTTAAGGGCATAGCAATACATTTGTATAAACGGATAAGATTTTTGATACGTATCTGTCAACATTCAGACCACAACCTTAGAACAGTACAAGGATAACAGCATTTGTTTTTAACAGCCTTCACTTAACCGAGAGATTAACACCAAGGCATTAATGTTGATCTCAGAGGACAAATATAATCTTACTACCATTGAGTGCAACCTATACTCTGTATGACAATAACAGTATCTAGGTATACTTCCTATCTCGCATTGTCACCGTTTTATGAAGAAAAGAACAAAATCTACATGTATATTTTCTATATTGACTCTCTTAGCGACATTCGTACCAGCCTGTAACACGAGACAACTTGAAATCCAAGTAGTCTTTAGAAAACAGAATCTGAAGCTCTTAAAAGACAGATTTAATGTGTAGGTCGAGATGATCCGGCGACCTAATATCACAGCCATTAAATCGGCTTCTACGAACACGTCATCAGCTAGGTACTAACATAAGCCTGCAGCGATTTAATGTACATGTTTGTCGCAGTACCAAATCCATTACGAAAACGTTATATTACTTGGTCTCAAATAACGATTGGTGTTGGTTAAAGATTGAAATGTTAAAGTTAAAAATGCACTTTGATATTCAAACCAAACGTAACAGGATCGAGATAATGAAGAAAATTTGAAGAAACATTACTCACAAATATTGCCTCGAATTGTCTTTGGAATCCGGTTTTGTCAGGATATTATCCAATTTAGGTTCTCTGGAAGTGCTTACGCAATCAATAATGAAAGTGGATACAAACACACCTTTTCATGGTCAGGGTATAAAAAAAAACTCCCTTATCACCACGCGAAATAGATGTAGACGCCGGTTTGTAAGGGTCACAATTATATCTATGAAAATCAATGTCCTTTCTTACTAATATTATTTCCCGTATATCTGTATACAACCACACACGTAGGCCCGATGAATTAAGCCCCAGGATTGACGGGATAGTTTCCAAGTGTTGGTTATCGGGGAAAAGAGCAGTCCTGTTAATTCATCTCCCACTCGGCGTGGACTTAGCTTGATTAGGAAGTCGTACATGTGTGGGCAGTAAATTAAAAGTCAAGATTGAGATTGTGTGGGATTATATTGTAAAACCTTTGAGTGGGTAGACATGACGCAATGCAATTTCCAGGAAATGTTGAATGACGGTTCCCTGTAGGAAACGTATTGGTATACAGTGATACATTTGAAAACGTGGCAAAATTGCTTTGTATAAAATAAAATTACGATTGTTAGATTTGTTAGATGAAGGCAACTTGAAATCCATGCTTTAATTGGTGAGGGAACGAGCGGTAACAGTACATGTAGTTTATTTTACATTAATTGATATTATACATTTAAGTTAATAAAGCAAACACTACGTTCCACAATCAACAACTAATAACGCTATTCATATTCCACAAGTGTCAGGCACAGTTGATGGAGAGTGAAGGCAGTTATATTTTGTGTGCCAAACCGAAAAGTTTCGAGAGTAACAACTAGTGGTGTGGGAGCCCACATCACAGGGAAGGAAAGTGGTATATCCATGGAACATGTGATTAGATTCACGAGTGTACGTCAGATTGCATTTAAAACATGTACGCCAGGGCGAACGTCCCGTTCAAGTCGGTCGGTATCGGGTTAACCTGATTCTGATGACATGGTATCATCAATACTTACCCTAATATTAATTTAATTATCGTCGAATCTCCAAAGGCCGTACCAGATCCAGTCACAATTTGTTCTTAATTTTATTTTTGTCGTGCAGGACGCGAGGTACCGTGATATACTAGTTATATCTCGGAACACCCAAATAATTGTTCGATGTGTCTATATAATTTGATTTTAAATTGTAGAATTGCATTTTGCTGTGTTAAGATGTACTTATAGCTTGATATATAGGAACAAAAAGTCACGTCACTTTGTAAGCGGTATTTCTTTATGATGACATTAAGTGGACAACCGAGAGGGGGGACGCCAATGGAGGAATTCGTGTGCGTGCTGACTTAAACACTCGGCTGAGGCAGCCAGAGAATGTCGGTCGGGAAGATCCACCCTATTAGACGGATAATATTGTGCTGTCGGCGGAAACGTTGGGGTCGTCATTGTCGGCGAAACTATATTGTTGTAGCTTGTTTCCCGCCCTAATCTCCCTCTAGTGGCTTCAAATTGACTTCTTCAACAGCTTTGGGACAGTGCAACCGGAACAAGGGCTGGTATGCTGAAAAGCAAACTTGTTCAGCAGTTTATCGTGTGCATGTCTCACATTTACGAGAACGGGATCATGCGAATTGACGTCATACACGTGTATAGGCCTATTGTGTTTATTACGCCAGTGAATTGATTATATAAAGACCATTATTTGCATGATATTGCATTTATATTGTGAAGCAAACATTTGTAATGCAAAGCTATTCTATTGTTATGTTCCAATAGAAACTGTCGTTAATAGCTGTCGTTCGCCACCAAAAGACTCCGTTTTGTGATTAGTTTCAATCTCTAGTGTTTTTTGTTCACCCTCCTTTCTCCAAGTTTTTGATAAACATTTACTTAATCAACTCTGCTCTCTCATTTCCTGCACGCAGCTTTAATTATGTAGCAAATTCACAGCTTAAGTTAATTTGATATTTCAGACGCGACGGATACCTTGTGCATTAGATTCATTTCATACATTTTTTGACAGAATCATGGGTAAGTGAGACACTTTTAGTTTGTAATAGGCGTATTTTTAGTGTTACACAAAATATATAGGATGGAGTGATCAACCATTTGGAGTCTTTGTGAGTTTGAACGAACAGGTTAAACATACGTCTGACATTTAATGTCATCATTACAAAAACTATCCACGGCTTAATAATTCCCCGACATTAAAATCCCTCGCTTGTCATTATAATGTCATACACCGGCAGTTTATAGCGCTAACAAAATAAACAGTCACATGAAATTTGGAACTAGCTATGGAAAGGCAGAAATTGAAAAGAAATCTGAATAAATTAAATTGTTCAATTGTACCTGCATTCTCTCTCCAATGCTGCATCACACCAAGGAATTCCACGGTTGCAGTGAGTTCACGCTTTGATTATTGAGCATCCTCTCCTGTATCAGAAGTTTAAAATCTAATTTACATTGGTTTTTTGGGGTTTAGTTGCATGGCGACAAAGCAAGGTAAACGTATTAACAATCGAAAGTAAACATAAGAGATGGATACATGTGAAGAAAAGACAGATTATTAAAATTAGAACCTTGCCCCCAACAAAACAGCAAAATGATTTCGAAGTGTCATCTCAACAGTAATTTGAAGCTAGATTTGAGAAAACTAAGCAAGAATGTGAATAATGGCAATATAATAATAAGGACCCTTGACAAAGTACAAATACAATAAAACCAGGTGTTCCGGAAAGGTATATTCCCAAACTTGGGACTTCATCATATTTTAATCACAAAGAAAGAGAGTAATTGCTTGTATTATGTTACTATGTTTCACGTAGAGACATTATTGACTGACATCTAATCCATTGCAGTTTTATACTGGTACAAATTTAT
>NW_018485720.1:0-7664 GCF_002113885.1 Mizuhopecten yessoensis | reverse complement strand
CCTAGCACCTTATCATAGGTTATTGTTTGTGTATACCAGGCTTGGGAGTACCCGTACTGGTGGAATGCGCCTAGCACCCTATCATAGGTTATTGTTTGTGTACACAAGGCTTGACTGGTGGAATGCCACTAGTGCCCTAACATAGTCGGGTTATTGATTGTGTACGCCAGGCTTGGAGTACCTTGACTGCTGGAATGACTTTAATGCCCTAACATAGTCAGGTTATTTAATGTGTACGTGGCTGGTGGAATGGTTCTAGTGCCCTTACATAGTCAGGTTATTGATTGGAGGAGAAAATTGCCTTTATTCGTGGAAGGCCGCCAAGTCTGGGTGATAATGATTCATGGCATAGTAGAGACTGTACAGGTGAAAATTGAGTATTTATTACACCACACAAATATAAGGCGATTGTTTTCAGCAGGCTTTATTGTCATTTCTTGCTAGCTAGGCTTATGGTTCTGTGGTCTATATAACAACTTAACTTTATATATAGGTGCTTGTAGAGAAATCAATTTCAGGGTGCTCAATTTTTATATTTCGTTTGTCAGTTGATACAAGCAAATAAGGCTATTTATATAAAATCAATATCCTCCTATGTTATGAAATATATTCCATACTGGTACCGATTGCAGCAGATGTCTGGAATTGATCCTGAATGATAAACATGGATGAATTATTTTTTTTTCACTTCAGGGCATATTTTGAGGCCATTTATGGGTAAAATTTCAGCCCCATTTCTAATGGAAAATTGTGCAATTTTCCCCCAAAATCTTTTCAAAGTTTTCAAATATGAAGTGTTATTTTTTAGCTTGTATTCAGATGACAGTCCAGCATTTTACATGAAAAATGAGATAAAATAAAAATCATTGTTTGGTATGCAATTTTCCCTGTTTAAAAGCCACAGGTGCCATTGCCTATTAAAGGGGGTGGGGATGTACTGGTCATGACCAGGTTCAGGGATAACAGCATGTCTGTCCTATTGATAATGACAGATATGTTTGTGTCCTTGTGGATGACTACCTCCTATGTCTGTGTCCGTGTATATGTAGTTTCCTTACCGTTTTGGTGTCATAGTGGTTTTAGTACATAATTTAACAGGTATTTTTTTGGTTCTTTGCAGGTAGAGAGATGGCGTTAGGTCAGTACTCCTTTCAGGCCCTTCATCAATCTATGTATTCAGAGGCTACCGATTTTGGGGATCATACTATCATACGAACAGAGGGCAACAAAAACATACGCTGTGTGCTGTGTCAGGCTAATAAAAGTACCACAAAGTCCGGCTGGGACTCGTTCACCAAGTTCAAATGTTTGAAATGTCAGATTCCCTTGTGTACCACCGTATATGGAGGTAGGAAGAGAAAGAACTGTTTTGATATTTATCACCGACAGTTGATGGGGATGCCCCCTATGACCCCTGCTCCCAATGTGCCCCAGCAACCATGGCAACAATTGGCTTGGCAACAAGAATCCGGGCTAGATGTGTCGGCCTCTGTGGTGTATGATGCTAATAGACCTAACCCGAAATAGTCATTTCATACTTTCGGAGTGTGTTGGTGTCTATATATGTTGTTCATTAAGTGTTTTTGTAGTTTGGACATGCCTGTATAACTTTTCTTATGTTTTTCTGTCCATTGATGATCTTCAGAAGTGTTTATTCAGGAGAGAGAGAGAATGCATGGTCTAGGGGAATGCCCCCGAGATTCAGAAACTGACTGTAATTCTGATCGTTATCACATATTCCATGGTTACTTGATGTGCGAGGGATTTGTGACTGTATAATTGTAATTGAAGTGTAAATAGTGTCGCCACCTATAAACAGAGTGGTCATTTTGTTTTGTGGGATACAGAGGGTGTTGTTTGTATAGAAATAAAATGTAACTTCGACTTGTTCCAACACAATTGCAATCACTGGTGAAAAATGGCATGACTACCATCACTGTGTAACGCAAGTATATCCTGAAACAGTCGTAGATGTTGGATGTGTATTTGTATACACGAACATTACTGTCACATCCAAATGTTAATAAGATTACCAGGGCAATGTCACCTAGCTAACACCATGTAAATAACTAAAATTAACATGAGTAGTATCTGTTTTTGTCATAATTTTATAATTTCAATAAAATATTCATTGCTACAAAATGTTTGTTAGTATTTTTTTTGTAGCATTTCAGAATATGAGAATTCTGTGTCTTTAAGTTATGTACTTGTTTTCTTGCTTAAAGGGGAATAACTCTTGTTCATTAACAAATAGTCTGCTCTGCTTTCTCATTACAAGGGGCATAACTCTTATTGATTCCCATGTTTCATTGAGAAACATCTCTCGAAGGTGTTTATATTTCGATAACCTTATTTTTACTGCACATAAGGTTCTTGTGGTTGAGTGTCTGAGGCATTAGGTTTTCATATTTAAATCCACTCAATTCCAATAAATCTTAAAGAAAGCCAATAAGTTGTTGTTTACAAGGATGTATCAAATTTACATGAAATTATTAACTGCTATATAAACTAAACAAATGCATATACTCTACAAGCATGATCGCTATGGTGATGAAGGAGGTTGGAAGGTGCACATTTTTTCTGTTTAATGATTTCTTTTAGGCCGTTTTGCAATAAATCAATCTGTTTTTTTAATCTTAAGAAATGAAGGCATATATTAGTCTGATACTTTAAGATTGAAATGGGTAGTCCAAACACGAAACAAAAGCTAGCCATGTTACACAGTTGTACAATACTGTACTGACTCTATTTTCTGGATTTTTGCAGGCCCCTTTACTCGTCTGGGTGTGCCTGAAGGCATGTCCCTACCCAGGGAACTACAGATGCTACCTGGGTTTGCTAGGGCCTTTCCGATCCTACCAGGGTTATCGGGGGATGTCCTTAAGCAGCCTGATTTTTCGGGTGAATTCCAGACCCCACACATGATTGGAGTCCGAGAGGAACATGTGCCAGTTCGTGTGGAGGACAATAAGAAAGTGCGCTGTGTTCTGTGTCAGCTCAATAACCGCACGACCCAAGCGGGATGGGCCATCTTCAGTAAATACAGATGTGCCAAATGCCATGCAGCACTGTGTATTCTCACACCCCGCAGTAAAAGGATGCGCAATTGTTTCGACACATATCATGACCAGTTATTCGGGACTGACCCTGATAGGAGCAGAAACACCTGTACCTATGGGGTTCTGGGTGATCAATAAGTTTTACACTGATTAGAAACACCAGATCCTATGCTATAACGGAAGTAGTCGTCAAGTTCGAGGAGAGTTGTCTATTTGCTATATGAAGTTCACAAGGGCTGATTGGACATGTAAAAATTGATGTCGGTCACAGCACATATCTCTTGATGTCGTGTGTCATGTTATTGTTGTGTGTTATTTGTTGAAGACGAACATGATACAACAGCGCCAAATTAGACATTTACAGAATCTTCTGTGAAAATGAACATGACTATTAGTAGAAAGTTTAAATGTGTGTCCTGGGTTTTGTAACGTGTTAACCTCAACTTATAATGTAGATCTAGCTCAATGAAGATGGCTTCAGCTACATGGAAATGTTCCATGTGAATTGCTTTGGAACTGGCAGCAGAGCATAACCTTAAAAAATAAATTCATAACAAAAACATACAAAACTACAAATTGTTCACCATGTAGAGCAAAAACGTGTTTTAGGTTAACAGAATTATTATTATATCAAGCAACATGACGTAAGATGGGGTTTACTGTTATTGGTTATTGTTACAAAGCCTTGTTGAACTCTGGGTTTACTTGGAAGTCTAAACAGAATCAGAACCTTGATGTACACTTTTTCCAAGAGTGACTGACAACCATACTTTTCAGGGATATGGCTGTACCAATTTTCTATTTCTGCATTAATCCCTGGACTATTACCAGACTTGCCAGTGGTACCCTAGGTATTTTGGTTTGAGGTATACCTATATGTATTGTACATTAGATAATATTTATTGGTATTAGCCCATACTTACATTGCGTCTCTTCTAATCATTTTACGTGTGCCGTATGTTCATTAGAATTTGATTTAAAGAAAGTTGTAGGAAAGGTTGGTAACATAAAAATTGTTCGCGCTCTTGAGTTGTCGAGGTGTAGTGGCAAAGTATGACTAGAGGCTACAGGTAAATTACAGGCTATTAATGCGTCAAGAAGCTATGTATGGATTTGACCATGGACTTGTGAAATGCTGTTTTGGAGCTTTATTACTACGTGGGGAAAATTCGGATAACCTAACCCCAAGTCTTTGTCAAAGGTTCGTAAATGACTGCCAAACACAATTGTATAGAAGATTTAAAAATAAAATAAAATGGTTATAAAAGCATCGATCAGGGATAACCCTGGGTGTAGCCAGCGTTTAAATGTATCCAGTGTCAAAAAAACCCCACATCCACATCGCACATATACCTTGATTTTTACATGAAGAACATACTTTGATGCAGTAAACAGATACCTGGAGGCCATGTGAGGATACAAAGCTGTGATAGCTGATGAATAATGTATCGTGTTTGCTTATATATGTGTCCAATATCATTTGATCATGATTTTCCAACTTTTCCATGCGGGAAAAGTGTCTATTATGATGACAATTTTTCAGAACTTCAGTTAGTGCTGGAAATTTTTCCAAATTGCTTAGCGCTGATTAGGCCAAAACCAATAGGCTGTATTGGACAAAGATACTGAACACGTAGCTAGCTGGTCATGACACAACTGTAACGCACTTAAAGCATGTTAGTATGTGTAAGTATGTGTAAGGGTTATTTATATGTATATATCGGTGACGGATATAGGATGTCATAACTGACCGGCCATCTTTTTCCCATTTCAGACTCTGGGTACATGCCTAACAGGGACCCTGAATATCTAAACCTTATGCAATGTTACAGCAGTCTGGCCATGCAACACCGACCCATCCGCAACGAGGGCTACAAGTACAAATGTTGTGTCCTCTGTCAGATGAACAAGGTCAAAACAAGGTCGGGATGGCGTGTCTACACGCATTTCAAATGTGAACGATGCAATGTGCCCCTTTGTGTTCGGGAGAGGAACTGTTTCCTGGAATATCATAACATGATGTTCAATGACAGGACGCAGGAAAGTTCCCACATACCACTTCCTCCATGGAAAATCAACAACTCCTAGGCTGGTTCTAATACCAGGTCGTAACTCCTGGGCTGACTCTAGTTCCAGGGTCCTTGCCTCTGCTCCATTTTCAGTGGGACATCGAACTAACAATACCACCGTGTAGGTGACCTTTGTCTCCTGTGATTGAACTAAAAAAAAATACTGCCATTTAGGTGACCTTTGATCCCTATGACAATCAAGATATATTGCGGGAAACTTGGTATACAGATTGTTTATATGTATAGTTATAGAATAGTTTTTAAATTGTCTGCATGCCAATGGAATATGCACCTACTGGTTGAGAAATTCTTTTGAAAAATGCATTATAAAGACTCTGAATGTTTATTTCAAACCTTGGAGTTGAGTAACCAGATATGTGTGATGCTTGACCTGGTACCCGTATGGGTGATGATACTGTATCCATTTACAAGGCTACCGGCCTAGCTTTTGTATCCTTACCAACCCGTCTGTTCGAGCAGAAGTTTATGGTGAAGACACTGATGCCCAGGTGTTTACTGTCGTATTCAGCGGGAGATTGTTGGTGAAAGTACACTTGTATATGTTCGTAGCTGTTGGTGAAAGTACACTTGTATATGTTCGTAGCTGTTGGTGAACGTACACTTGTATATGTTCGTAGGATCTATCTCTTGTTTACCAATTAATTTAGAAAGTTCCTACTTTTCACCATCTTAGATTTTACCACAGGTGATACCAGAGTATGGCTACATATGAAATAAGCATTGTGTAAATATACTCCAGACATAATTCTTGACACCCAATGAGTTCCTACCTTGATTGATCAAATTGATCAGATCACGATAGTACTACTACGATACTGTCTTTACTCAAGATTTTTATGATTTTACCATTAAAAGTTTAATTTTTAGCTTTTTTTATTTCCCTTTTCTCCTTCATTTGTATTGATTCCTGCTCATGGTAATTGAAAACATCTCCTTAGCAACACTAGACTGTTTGGGACAATAACATGGAGAACAAGCTTACCTTGACAAAGACATGTGTCACGTTTGTCTGGTACGAAATGTTGTATATGGTTTTTATTCAATCAGGTGCTTGGATCAGCTTGACTTGATTTGTTTTCTATTATAATTGATGATTGTCTCATCACAAGTATAGTTTAGTTGTAAATAATTCTATTGGTTTTTCTGTAGAGTGGAGCCACGACCACACATCAATAAAACGCACATGGACAGCAAATGGTAGCATGCCGAATTACTTTGTATTATATTCTCTTCTTACCTACAGTAAAATGAAAGATGTTGCACTCAAGTGTAAAACTATTTTAATTATTAAAAGGTATAGACAATCTTACAAATCCAAGCAACAAAAATAAAATGTGCTTGTTTATTTTCAGACTGGACTGGTGACTGGCTTGGTAGGCCTGCCATGGACATAGATAGCATACCGGTATCGAATCACAGGCCGGTCAAAATAGAATCTAACAAAATTCGTCTGTGTATTTACTGCCGTCACAATAGAACGAAAACAAAGTCGGGGTGGAAGGTGTATACGTCATACCGGTGTGACACCTGTCAGCTCGCGCTGTGTACCACTAGAGAACGCGACTGCTTTCACATCTACCACCGAGCTTTACTTCAGTCTAAGAACAAACTGTTGCAGCAATGAAACCCGCAACGGTTAGTTGAGACAAGAACCTATGGCTAGGTTAGCGAATTCCTAATAACAAAAGGAAAAGTGACTGTTAAAAACCCCACTAGGAAAGGTTAATGTTAAAAACGCTATCATTGTCTAAATGGTCCAGAAACGGACGATAGCAATTGATATTTGAAGTACCTATAGATTGGGGAAATCTTGTGCCAGAAAAGGGAACACGTCTATCTAAATGTAAATAAGAGTAATGTTGACTGTAAGTTAACAAACCTGGGTGAGTTAAAACTTCCTAGTTGGTTAAAACCATGAAATGTCTTAAATATGGGAATTTTAAATAAAGTGTTCTGAATTTTTATTTTGTCAAAACATAAGCCTACATCTAACATGACATCAGTTATTCACGTCCATATGCGACGTTATTGTATTTCATTCATTACAATGGAAATCTTTCTGACAGGTGGGATTTCCTAAAACCTGAAAATATTGTGAATCTGGTTCGATTGTTTGATGATTGGATAAAACCTGGATAGTTTTTATATGCAGGAGGAAATCCGTCGGCTACTGTTAGGTTGTAGAAAATACCTATTGTATTCAAGATCAAAGAAAGATAACTCTTAATTGTTCACCATTTAAAATGACAACGTTAAGCAAGTGCGGGAAGTGATATATGGTGTCGCTCGGTGTTGACACTTTTTGTGTCTATTGATATTTCACAAAAGATTGAAATGTTGTATTACCCTTTGTGTATATGAAAAAAAACCTGTAAAATGTCTGCTATTGGCAGTGGATTTCATATTTTGATTCTGGTTTGGAAAGGCGGAGTGTGTTGCCTGGTGTCTGTAGGATAGGCTGATGTCCACCGTAGCTTTTTAGGTCACCTGAGCTTTAGCTCAAGTGACCTATTGC
>NW_018485719.1:0-7653 GCF_002113885.1 Mizuhopecten yessoensis | reverse complement strand
CCTTGTGTCTGTGATAGACTGTGTAATTTTTCAGGTGTTTGAGTCGGTGATATCCTGGGTGAAGAAGGAAGATGACATTGACCGTAAGCTGATTCTACCTGAGCTGATGATTAACGTGAGACTGCCTCTCCTCACTCCACAGTACCTGTCTGATCGAGTGGCTTCTGAGGATCTCATCAAAAACTGCCTTCTGTGCAGGTTTGTTAATGTACTAGATCTTTGAACCTTAAAAACAACTAGAGGGAATAATCATCATGGGTGCAAACTTGGAGACATGTACACGTTCGGTGTATTTAGTACACATTTCAAGTTGAAAAAACACCAATGCACATTGTCAATATTTTCGATAGTTCTGATCCAGCATTAAAATTAAGCATTACTGAAGTGGATTTTGTATGCAGAAGAAGTAACAACAGATGTATATCTGTTTCTTTCATGTTAGATAATTCAATTATAGTTATGCAATATCCTTGAAAAAATGACTTAATGCAAAAAGTTATATTATATTTTACCTGATTTATGTTATTTAACGGGCAACATTCAGTTCAAACTAAACCTTTTGAATATTATTAATGGGAACAAAAAATGTTAATAAAATGAACTTATATGCTTGTTTTTGCACATCAATGTTTTCATTGATATACAAATTGTTTTGTCGCCCAGGGATCTTGTTGATGAAGCCAAAGACTACCACCTGATGCCAGAGCGTCGCTATCTCCTTCAAACATTCAAGGCTCGGCCTCGCTGCTGTTCAGACATTCCAGGAATTATATATGCTGTTGGCGGCCTCACCTCTTCTGGTACACCATTGCGTTTAGTTACCATATGAAGCTAGTGATAATTAATCCTATACACTGTATCACTTTCTATACTGGGTTATGTCACAGCTGTGATTGTTTGCAGTAAAGTGAATCTACAAGTTAACACTTTACATCATTTGGGATCAAGTACCACTTTTGATTTTCTAATATCAGTATCATAAATTCAACAGTTATAATTTTCTACAAAACTAATTAATAACTCAAGTAAAAATATGTGAAATAAAAGCTGGATGCATTATGACAACCTGCACTTATATAAGTTGAATTAATTTCTAAACCCCACTTTGAAGTACTTGGCTTTTCACAGCCAAGATAATGGCTAGCATTGAACCTTTATCAGAGTTTTGTGACAGCACTACTTATAATTTTTTGTTGTTTCTAAAAGATTTTTTTTTTTGTAGCTGATTCTTTAATTTTATATATAAATATAATATGTGCATGTATAAAAATGTTCATTTTCTAGGTGACTCGCTCAGTACGGTTGAAAACTATGACCCCATAGTCAACAGGTGGTCTGTAGCTGAGGCCATGAGTACCATAAGAAGCAGAGTGGGTGTCGCTATCCTCAATGGTGAGTTACTATATACTGAATAATTATCGTGGCAGTGTTGTTTTATGCTTTCCACAGTAGGTTTTAACCATAAATTCAACATTCTAGAGAAAAACTTTCAGCTCCAGACATTAATGTAAGACTTGGTTCAATATTAAAGAGAAGTAGACCTTTTTAAAATAAAGGAGCGTTGTTACTCAGCCAATTACATACTGGAACTGACAGAGGCCTGCAAATGCATGTATAAGCTTCGTAGTTTAGATATTTTTGTCTCCACTATGACAAGGCTGTTATTAGGTATAGCATATTGTTACTTGTCATACCTGATTTTATATTTTTAACCACTCCATACCTGATTAATCAGCTGATAATATTTAGACATGTCATGTAAGAGTAGCATGGAAGTGTAAGAACTATGAAAATAACAAACAGACTTATAATTACTTGTGACCACAAATGGATAAGGATATTTAACAAAAAATCTATTATATATTACTGAATAATAAAATACTTTTTCATGCCACACATGGTATAAACAAATCATATTTCCTACTGCAGGCTGTCTGTATGCCATAGGAGGGTATGATGGGTCTGAGCGCCTAAGCACGGTAGAGGTTTTTCACAGAGACAGCAAGACCTGGAAGTGTGTAGCCAGCATGAACTGTAAGAGAAGGTGTGTATCTTAGAGGAAAACTAGTGAAAGTGTTTAACTCCAATGAAGAGATTAATTTAATATTGATTCTCTGATGTTTGTCTCATGATGCCTGTGGTCATCCAAGAACCACTTGGTTGTTATATGTTGACTGTTAGCATTGTGAATTGTAATAACAAATATATTGGAACATTGTACACTCGTATCCATTTGCTAAAGTCTTTACATACAGGACTTTGCAAACTAGATCAAACAAGTTCACTGACTAAGGACAAAAGTGGGTATATATTACCTGCAAAATTTCTCAGAGTCACATTGAAAATGAAGTAAGTCATTTTAGCTATTAAATATTGACCAAAAGAGTTGCTGCACTTCTGTAAGAATTTGAAATACTTTTTGTACAGTACAGTACATCTTTGTATATGGACATAATTAGCTCTGCTCCACTTTTCTGGTACAAGAAACTCTGCTGCCACTTTTCTGGTACAAGAAACTCTACTGCCACTTATCCAACCGTATATGTATAATAGATACATGTTAAGGTCTTTTATATGTTGCCAGTGCTCTGGGATCAGTGGCACTGAATGGTCACCTGTATGTATGTGGTGGCTATGATGGCCTGTCCTCGCTGCGGTCGGTGGAGAAGTACGATACTGAACGGGACCAGTGAGTATAGGATCCATTTTGGTATTGGTGTCGCAGTCAGCATCAATGTCATTCATTGGAATTATCTTGTAATGTATTTGCTTGTGACATCTGTTTTCTTTTCTCAGATATTTTTGTCGTTTCCTATTGCATTCCTATTGCAAACCTTCATAAATTATGATCTAAACTTACTTAATTAAATAAATATTTATAAATGAGAAAAGGTTTGAAGCAAGACGCTACCTTTGTAGTGTAATTTTGCAATATCCACAGAGTATGGACAACTTTGTAATGAAAAGACATTTATATACATTAAGTGTTCTTGATGGTAAATGTTTTACCTGTGGCCTCATCTTGATCAAACCTTAATTAACTGACACTATGTGATAATACAGTGTGACAGCTGGTAAAGTTATAACCAAGTTCATTGTAATGGTTTGTTTATATACCTGTACATAAACAGTTACTGCTATGTGATATCAGTATATAACTATAAAAATTACAATTTCTAAAGATGGAACCCCTTGTGTAACATGCTGAAGCCCCGGAGTGCGTCAGGTGTGGCCTGTTTGGACGGTCTTATCTATGCTTGTGGAGGGCATGATGGACTCTCCATTTTTGATTCTGTAAGTGATGCATTTCAAGATACCTCATAAAGGTTTCAAATAATTTATCTATTCTTTAATCATATAAGGTGGAATAATTTCTTTCAGTTAGATAAAGAGGGAAAGGAGTTTTTCTATTCTCATTAATTCTATTCTTCTTTTTTTATGTTATTTTTTTTTTAATGTGTTTGAGCAATTTTAAAGCACGAAAGATAGTAAAAATTAGCCCTTGTGAACTCAAAATAATACTTATAATTGATTTGTTATCAGGAGTTGTCTATGTGAACATTGGGGCTGATCAAAATACTCTTTATCCTTAATCAGGTGGAATGTTATAATGCATCAACCAACCACTGGGCTTATGTGACTCCAATGCTGACCAAGAGGTGTCGTCTCGGCGTTGCTGTTTTAAATGGGAAACTATATGCAGCAGGAGGATACGATGGGTCGGTGTTTCTCAATACAGTTGAGTGTTATGACCCACTGACAGACAAATGGACAGAGATCAAATCCATGCAAGTAAGGCGTAGCCGTGTTGCCTTGGTAACAGTCTATGGAAAGTTGTATGCCATAGGTGGCTACGACGGGATCAGTAACTTGACATCAGTTGAAATGTATAGCCCTGATACTGACACTTGGATATTTGTGGCTCCAATGATGGCCCATGAAGGTGGCGTTGGGGTAGGCGTCATACCCATAGAACGGGGTAGTGGAGTCTGATGTACAACATGATGGAGAACCTGGATGTTTGTGGCTGATAAATGGGTTTATTGGGGTTAGGGGTCACACTCGTTTTTGGGTGTATTGGGGTTAGGGGTCACACTCGTAAAACAAGATAGCATCAAGTGGAGTCTGATGAACTATAATATATACGAGTATCTCTGAGATTCTGGATGTTTGTGAATGGGTGTATTGAGGGAAGGGGTCACACTCCTAAAATGAGGTAGTGGAGTCTGATGGACCATAACTTATCTGAGTATCTCAGAGATCTTGATTGTTTGTGTCTGCTTAATGGTTGTATTGAGGGCATGGATCTTACTCTAAAACCGGGTAGTCTGATGGACTATCATAAAGTAGGAATATCTTCAACATACTAGATGTTTGTAGCTGCTACAGGTGTATTTGTGCCTGGTATTTTTGACTAGTGAGGTAGGATATGACCCTAACTTTTGGAGGCACTTAATATGTTTCTACTCTGAGTCTCAAGACATATCTGTATGTTTTATGTGACAATTTTTAAGTCGGTTAGTTCCAAAAATTATGTAAAACAACATCTTCACATGTTATCTGATATGTATCTGGTTATGTAGGCTTAAAATAGTATTTTAGATGCATGGATTATAGTTGAAGAATAAAACATAACAATGTACATTTGATGATAAAAGGCAGCATGGTTGCAAAGCACTTCAGATGAAATTACCTAAAACTATTTACAGAATGTACGTAATAGATCATGTCAGGTGAACAAGTATAAAATCTACCTGCATTAAATATACTGTATGACAACCAGGAAGTAATGTGATAAATATTTTTCTATTAGTTCTTCACAACACTGGTGTTAAACAATGGACCTTTTTTAACTACTTATGAAATTATTAGATAAAGTGTCCATGCATGTTTTTAACCATTGCATTTTGGGTCCTGAGGCCAGGTCAGTTACCTAGTTTATCAATAATATTTTGGGATTTTAAAAATGTGCAATTAGTATGATGGTATGTGTCTGTCACAAATACACTCATTATTGTAGCATGCGTTGTGTATAGGATACATATGGCGTGATTGTATTGATGTACAAATTCATGCCATGCTTTGGTTGTGTATAGCAGAAAAGGATCTGTAGACCATCACACAGTTTCTAGATCCCATTAAGATTCCGAGAGTGAAAGGGGAAAGGTTTTAATTAATTATAGTTATTAGGAGCAGATGTATTTGAGTCATAAACAGGCAATTCATTTGTACAGTAAAACATTAACAAACTCTAGGGACCACGTCTTATCTTTAAAAGAAATTGTTGATAGCATATTTTGTTTGCTTATCCATGCATCTACAATGAAAGGTTTGTTCCAAGACAATTATTTTGAAGTATTAACCAATTTAATTATATGTAGATTTAAGTGAGTAAGATCAGAATTGGAAAAACATGATCAAATTTCTGTGGTTTTGATGGAAAATTCACAAACACATTCAAATTTAACGACCAGCTGGTGTGAAATGCCTGACATTTTTTTTTACATTTTGAATTATCTTATGTTTCACGTTGCAGGTAAAGTCCCAGTTTCACAAATAATAATAACGTTGAGATGAGGGAGAATATTTGATCTTGTATGCAATAGTCATAAATAGACATCAACATATATAGTTTGTTAATTTTCTAACAATATTGGTAGATTTCCATTTGTGTATGGTTTCCATTTGTGTATGGTTTCCATTTGTTAATGGTTTCCATTTGTGTATGGTTTCCATTTGTGTATGTTAAAAAACCCAGACTTTGGTTGTGATGAAAAAAGAAGGAAGCTTCTCTATTTTGAGAAGGTATTATGAACCTAGAGCCAGTATACCCAGATATTTGGTCAGAAAACATTGGAATTAAATCAGTCAATTTTGTACAAAAGATTGGTGACACGTGTCTTTATCCGAATAGAACAACTGGTTTGTTAATTTGCTAATATTTTATTTAATAAATTAGCCAACATTTTTTAAATGTTATTACAAATGGGATGAGAAATCAAGCATTAATATTATAATCTTCTTTGTGTTCAATAGAACACCACTTAACAATAATTATCTCTATAAAATGTGATTTTGTTTCTGTATTTTAGATATGATATCCATCCTCTGTCGTGTGCAATATATAGGACATTATTTTGCTAATCATCTGATGTAGAAAGTTCAGTAGCCCTAAAGCTACATGTTATTATTGACAAAAGAAGTCAACAAGTGCAAAAACATGTACAGCCCTTCAAAACATTATCAGATGGTGGAGGTTAGTCAGATGTCCTGTCTTGTATCAACTTTATCTTACGTATTTATTTTTAAAGTGATGTGATCCAAGTGGATACCATATATACAAGTGTAGCACATCAGTTTTACTTTAAGTTCAAAATTCCCTCACTTCAATATGATAAAGGCTAGAACTGTCTATACAATGTAGGTAAATAAAGAAGTAGTGTATTGTTTTACTACCCATTAGTATAGTGTAACCTGCCAGCCTAAGCCACACCCAGATGTAGTCCCTTGTGCGATGTTATTTTATATGACTGAGGTCGCATTGTAAGCATTTCTATGTAACTTATGTAAAGGTTTAGATTTCTCTGTCTGGTTTAGAAACGTTTCACTGTACATGGTGAGGTTATTCTGATCTTCAATTGTCATACTGCTTGTTGTTCCCTAGTTATAATGAGTAGTATATTTAGGACAAAATGTTTTGGAGAAGCATACAGGTATAGGGTTTGTGTAGTTTTTAGTGCTGTTACACATGAATAATAGTAAATAGTACATTCAAACCCAAAGGAGATCCATTAAAAGTTGAGAATAATCAAATATTTTGAAGTGCCATACTTATGTATATAAAAAACTTCTTACCGGTTAACTACTTCTATTGCAAAACAGTTGTTTTTTGTCATTAAAAGCGAATCTTGCAATGGTTACAGGAAGCTTAGGGATGGTATGAAATTGTATGAAAAGCTAAAAAAAACTTGTGTAAGTTACGTTTATGCAGAGGTGATTTCTGAAACAAATCAGTAAATAAAATGATATTATTGTATCGAGGTTTCCAGATAAAAAAGACCTCATCGGAAATGGACACAGTATACATATGTTCATGTTATTGACCTATAGATCTATGATGTACATTTAGACAACTAGAACATGTATGTGTTTACAACTCGGTTTATGAAAGATCATTGCTGTGATACAATTTTTGAGGTGCGATTTTCAAGTTAGTACCAATGTTTTCAAAAAGTACCTGCGCAAATTACACAGGTGCGCAGATTACATGGGTTTTTACGGTAGTAAATAGTAAGTGTGAATAGTTTAAAATTTTATTCAATGATGCATAATATATAACTTGCATGTGGATAGTATACATTTATTAATACTGATATTAATTGTGAATTTCAAAAAAAATAAATGAACAAGTGCAAGTGCATCTAAATAATCATGACATTTAGAAAAAAAAAGAAACTTTGAAGACAAAAGGAATTATGTGGTAGCCATATTTGATTGCTATTTTTGAGTTAATTATTTTCTGAAATTATATAAAAGTATGTTTAATCCAGAGGACACAATCATATTACAATAATTTACGATTTCTGAATCAGGTGTTCAAAGTAATCCTAAAAAAGGCAATTTATAAATAAAAATGATATATAATTGTCGTGG
>NW_018485718.1:0-7634 GCF_002113885.1 Mizuhopecten yessoensis | reverse complement strand
TGTCCTTGTGTGTAGACAGACAATGGGTATATTGGGTCTACGATGAGTTCGAATAATGTCATTTGGGAAGACAGACGCTGGGTTCTTTTTGTGTTTACTAGGAGTTCCAATAATGTCCCTGTACGTAGACAGACGATGGAACTTTTTGTGGTTTTGATGAGTCCGAGTAATGCCCTTGGGTGTAGACGATAGGGTATTGTTTTCTTCTTGTCTTATTGGGAAGGCTTTTTTCCCCTACCGGCATTATTAATTTCCAATGATAAATTGTTTGACACTATCCTTCAAGGTAACAAATGTGTTATGGATATGACAAGAATTAATAATTTCAGACAAATGTCTAATGATTTTGAATAATTCCACAACAAGTGCACCTTAGCAATATTTAAAGGTCGCTATCATGCAGTCTGACAAAACTCATATACGTGCTATGCAGAATAAAGAGTCTGGCGAAGATATAACTGCTTTGGAGAACACCCAAGGAACTATCACTACCGATGAGAGACATCCATATTTTACAATGAATATGGGAAGTGTGTGGAGAAGATCTTTCGTCTTTTTCAATGAAACTAGCCATGTTCCAAGACTAGAAAGGCAATAACAATTAACCTTGAAGCGAAAAATAGAAACAAACAGACACATTTACATCTTACTCATACAATATTGAAACTTCAGTTTCTCTTGCTATCATCACGGATGAAAAGGTTATGCTGGTTATTGTATCCTCCTAATTTATCAATATCTATGCGACGCTTTATAAGCTAAGCAGTCATTTAATATGCCACACAGATTTATCCATAAAATCATACACCATTGGCCATACAGGGACGTATATTTGAAAGATGTGTGAATATGTTGTTCAGTTTGCTGTAATTCATCGACAGAATGTTCCTAAAATACCCAGCCTATCAAGTCTTTCTGTTACTCAGCGAAACAAAGCTAATTTTCAGAAAATACTATATCTTAATTCCGATTCATCTGCGTTTTACCTTACAATTAAGTGGACAGATTCACGTTTTATTCTTTGCCCCTAAGGAATTTGAATAGCTGCCTATTGAGCGCATTTCCCTGAATTACTCAAGTCAGAAATCAACAACCGACTAATCTCTGGTGGCGTTGACATGCTATAATGGTACAAACGTTATTGCTCAATATGATTAAATACCCAAATACCGACGCTTTATACTACGACAGTAATTTATCCGTCTATTTATGTAATCAACGCATAAAACGGCGCAAATTGGCCTCACTCAAAATGTCGTTGGTCGCCTTGTTGACTAAGTTACACAACACTCTCTGGAAATAATGTTATTCTATAATAGAATAACAGGGTTTACATACAAGTGCAAGAAGGAAAATCAATTTGCCAGAAAAAAATGCATATATGTTCGTATGGCACTCAGGCGATAAACATTGTACTCGATATTGAGGGAGATTTTCTCTTACATTTTAACTCAAAGGTAGATGAGCAATGCTGTTTGTGGTTATTGTTACTGTATATTGTATTGTAAAGCCGTACGCCTTATCTTTATGTGGTATGTATACTATTAAGTGTATTGTTCATTAATGTTGGTTTATTGTATAGCTTTGATTATAACATCTACTTTCGTCTGAGACACAATCACATTCTGGACTTTACCTTAAGCTTCAGTGGTCACTTGACACCTATGCAATTTCAGATTCGTAGAACACAACATAATGGTAGAATTAAACGATCGTAAAGATGACTATTGCTCTGCAGATCTCTATCGTGACGCACTTATACACAGAGGTCGACGACTGGCTCTGATGAGATGAAGATTAACGGATTTGCAGCAATGACCAGTGGGGTGCGTCCGCAGTGCCATGGCTGGTAGATTAACTACCCCACAGACACAGGGTTAGGGCTATAGAAACCCAAAGTGTCAAACACGTCTAAGCCAATCTTATCCATCTCTGTTAAAAAGGATTAAGGTAGATGAACTGAAACGTTTCTATTTGAAATAAGAAAATGAATGGGATGATTGTACGAAAACGAATAAGGAAAATACAGAAACCACAGTTTTTTATGTTCTAGTCCTAAAAATTGCAATTTCCGTAATGTTCTTACCGAAACCAATCTGATCACTCGTATATCACAAAAGATACCGATCGGATATTATTTAGATCGCATATAGACCAATCCGATCTGTTTTGGATCACTAAATAGACCAATCAGATATTTTATATATTTAAATGGACTTATCAGTTTTTTGGTAAATCAATAAATTGACCATTCAGCTGTTCCTGATTAAAAAGCGAACCAATTGCACCTAATATGATATGGAGTGGTTCCTATCTAATTTACACGGAAGGAATGTCTAGGGTAACATGGACTTGTTTTTATGTCTATTAGAAAGTAAATACAGACCTACCCATCCATAAACATACGTGCGGTGACATTTGAGGTGTCAAAGGCCTTAACTCTAACACACTGTTGAATCCATATTACGAGTGAATCATCAAAGTGTCAACAAAATGGAGATTCATACTTATAACCAACAAAACTAGACAAATTATAAACAAAGGCAAGATTTACATGGGGATTATTAAAAACAAAAAGATTAAGCGTCTTCAGCATAGTCGATGACGTCAGCCATGTAAATGAGGTCAAATCCAAGTATAATTTCAAGTCTTCAAAGTCACAACAGGGGTAGTTAAAAAAAACAAGGCACATCCATAAGCATTATAAAAAGATGACTTTCATATCTCTAAGTCATGTTTCCGTATAAGATCATGATAGCGACCATACACATTGGACATGGTTTTCTTCAACCTGCATCTTTGGAAAGTCAGTGTTGTACTTTTATTCGTTAGCAGTTGACATCTAGTACTGAACTCATGATATTCGGTACAAGCTCTTGAAAACCGAATCAACAACAACGGTTTGAGAAGCAGGGATATTACTATCTTCCAAGAAAGGGAAATTCACGACCGGAAAATCGAATACCGCACGCTTATCGTACAGTGTTGTGGTACCTTATAAGCGGTCCCTGTTTGTCAAGTAAGATAAAGGAAAACAGACGATACATAGTAGTTTCAATGTAATTGATTTTAGGTTAAGAAGGGTGGTTGTTTGGTTTTAGTTACCAGTCCTGATATGTTAATTATAAATTTCAGTCTCTTATGAAACCAAAATTAAGTCAGCACGGTAACGGGACACATTTTATTATCATAGGAGAGCCTATAGTCTGCTGGGAAATCTTACCACAGAAAGATATTGCCAACCAGGATCTCAGTCACTTTCAAAATTCCACCCGCGGTATATTTTATCTGTTGTGCAAAACGTGAACCGTTAAATAACCGTATTCCCGTATACATACAAACAGACGCCGTTAGTCCATTTCCCCTTCTGTTTCTAATCCATACTCTCTCGTTTTACACCCTTCATCAAATACCTGTTTATAGATGTTTTAAAGTTGGGAATCCAACAAAATATAGATAAATATAAAATTCTAAAGAATCAACCAGGAAAGATCACATCGATCGTTTGAGAACAGGTTTACATTAGAAGGCCACACATACCTTTATTTAGCATTGTCTTCTCAGACGATCTCAAGCTGTGACAACGATTTTCTATTTAACCGACACAAACTCTCGTCAATGACCGGTGTTTGGAGAGATACCATGTTTCAATTCCGAACTTTGTTTTTATAACAAGCGGCGCTGTAGTCCCATAATAAACATTGATCATTATTTTCCGATCGAGACAATTTACTTGAACCTCCACAGAAAACTGGAATGCAATCTTCTACCGATCATCTGTCTGTTTCCAGAGAATGGATGAAAGTGGAATACGCATTGATAGCGGTTATATCAGACTGGTTACGCCTCATAGGTTTTGAGGGAGTTTAAAATGAAGTATATCAATGTAAAACAAATATGCTAATACAGTGTACGCATTTTTAAATAATTTCTTTTCATTGTTTCTGTAAATCGATATAGTTCTGTTGTCACTGGAACACATATCTTTATACTTGATAGAAGGCATGTTGAACGATTATGTAAACTGTAAAAACATTAGAAAGTTCGACATGATAATTGAAATCAATTAATATGTTGTTTTCAAGTATAGATAATCGTTGATAACTTACATGTTAATTATTTTTTAATAGAATAAGTATACACGAGACTAACTTTACATTTGTTTTAAATATGATACAATATAAGAGTATATTGAATTAAAAATATAAATTTCCAGCCTACTTCCATCGAAAGATTGAAGATATTTACAGCAGACTATTGCACACACATAGGGACTAACAGTGTCGCTGTCTTGGCCAAATTATATTAGTTTTATTTGAAGTTGAACTTATCGAAGACCTTATCATGTCAGCACTCAAAGATCTTGCACAGTTCTTCAATTTCACTTTAATTCACGTGACATTTAAGAAGAACCTTTTTGACAACATCGACCGTATATAGCCAATGCATTTGAAGTTAATGACAATGCAGACTATTCTACATCAGCCGTTTACCTCTATCTTAGCTTACAACATGGCTAACAAGGACGGCTTACCACTAAGCTAATTAAAAAGCGTGATTAGTTTGATTTTCTAGTCGTGACCTGTCCCTTGATTTTCTTCATCCACCATATACAGGTCAAAATTGATCTGTATTTATGGACTAACTCCTAATATCACGTTATCCAAGATATATGTCGAATTATGACATATTGACAGGGTTTTCTAGAGATAAAGGTCAGAAAGGCTCTGAGAAAGTTTTGTGGTCGCCAACATGACCTCGATGTCTTAATACGATATAAATATCCACGATTTTTGACCATGTACATTGGTGTTCCTGGAAAATGCGGTGTCACTAAAAATCGGTTTTCCCCTACGGAAAGTGACACTTTCGTGATTTTACTTTTAATCAGAACAAAAGAGTCAATATCATTGTACCTTTTAAGGTTTCAATGTAATTCTTTCCTTCCTTCTTTCATTGCTTCAATTTCATCTATACTTTGTTACCGTCTACCGTGTAACATGACCTGTAAAGGTTTAGAACACCTAACGTCAGAAGAAATAAAGAATAAGGTAAAAATCATATATTTATTCGTACAATACACATAAACCATAAAGTCCATAAAACATTAAGATATTCCACGGGGATTGTGCTGAGGCTGTGGCGGTAGTGGTTTATTTAGCTGCTGGTGCTCGCTCGATGGATCATGCAGACAACCCCCGGAGTGATGCCGAACACAGGACAAAAGGACGCACGATATACTTGATTGATCCGGACCGGAAACATCCTAACCGTGTCCGCTCCTGGGCAAATATCACATATCTTACCAACACTGTTCCTTTAGCTCTTAAACTAAAAAAACCCACATCGACTCTTTGATCCCAAATGACACTCCGACTTAAACAGTCGACTCCACGTCAATATCTAATCATTAATGCACTCGAATATAGGGTTGACGATACCGTGCTCCTCACTCAAAAGTTAGTATAAGATATCAATTAGTGATCCTGAATTTAGCTGTGAATAGTGGACATATGTTACATTTTCGTCAGTATAACCTAGCCTCGTCACAATCAACTTCAAACATGTATCACTCTCATCGCCACCAACAAAAGAATAACTAAAAATATTTTTTTCGTAAATTTACTTTGCAAGTCTTTTAAATCTATAACTAAGCTAATGGATGTATTTCACCTGTCGTTGCGTGCTTGTATTTATGAGTTTAGCAATAATGTTCTTTCATCTGTAGTGAATTGCTTGATTTCATATATTTGTGATGTAGATGGAATCGCCATTGACTTTCTACGTTAATTCAAAATCAAGTATAAGTAAACGACATTGCTTTTAATCACCCACAATTGTTCTGAAATATATTATACATTCGTTGCCCTTTTTGTAGGGCAAAATGAGTAGTGATCAAATGAACCCATGTGTGATGCATCTTGCTGACTCTAGAGACGACACGTGTGAGGGAAATAGGACGGGAAAATTTCAGTGTGTGAGGTAAAAAAAAAACAGTGTTTATTTTAATTCTGCATCAAATGTGATCATTGATGTTGAATCAGATACGTTATTGTAAGAATACGTATGATGGCATTCGTATATCTTTACACAAGGTTGACGACAGTGTTCGTGATGAAAGTTCTTAAGACGATTGTGCATCTGGAGAATTATCATTATTGCATCCTTAATTGTGTATCATAATGAAAGCGCGTCAATTTGTGGTCGAAATTCTTTTGTCAGCAGGTACATTTGTATGTTGTCGATTCTTACCGTTGCATTTATACCTCATATTAATATACAATGAAATGTCATGAAGTTTACGTCCTTTTAAACTGAAAAAAGTTATTGTGTAATAGTAACGGATTGTGCCTCATATATTTCACCAATTTATATCTAATTAAGTGATTGCCACGAACGATGAAGGTAATACACAGTGATAGAAAAAGCAAAATGGCTACGAAATCAAACGAAACGAGATAGAACGGTATGAATTAGCTCGAAGCAAAATCGGATGATAGTAGAATTAATTGATTAACTCAACGATATTTGAACTTTATTCTGTATGCGTTCCACATACATCAAATGCTCACATAAGAATCATAACAAATGAAGAATAAGGACAGAGTCTAACATCCTGTTGTTCCACTGTGTGTTCCAAAGGGGTTCTTCAGACAAAAACGCATTAATAAAAGAAATGTCTAAGATAACTTTTAGAGTTGCAAATAAGGAAAAACAAACAACCTCCTAATTTAGATTGTTTCCCATTTACATTTAAGTCTCAGCAAGAGAAGTACAGTAATAAAGTGATTGCTCTGACATTTTGTTAAACATTCTTTGAGTAATCGCTACAAACCCGGTCCCTAGGAAAAATATAAGAGGGAATATTATTATTGTTGTTTACTTTTATTGTTAAAAAAAATGTCATTACTTTCAATCCAACTGTATCTTATTTGACATTACAATCTTGTACGGTACCATGTGAATAAAGCGTCAGATATAACACACTGGTACATGTAGATAAGGTAAATATATCCTGTTGGTATGACATCACATACTAGTACAATGTATGTACCAAAATATGACCAGACAAGATTGAGACCCTTCGCCACAGAACAAGGAGAATTAGAACATGTGTTCCGAAAGGGTACTTACCTTCTGCGTCAATGCAAGGCACGTCTAGGTCAAATGTAAGTAGTGTCACGTTCTTAAAGAGAAATTGATCGTTTATGTAGACAATAGAGAATGATATAACGTTTGTAACAAGTTCAGTCATTGAAGCAAATAAACAAACGTTGAGAGTAGTATGTCAAGATAATACTAGACATTACTAAGCAATTTACAAATACAAAAGCTATATTTGCAAATACAATTAAGGACAAAAGATATACAAATAAGTGTGATAATAGTGATAACAGTTATAGGCATTATCAGGACATTTCAGACAGTCGCAGATTTGTCAGGCAAACTGTATCGCTTTCCTATGTGTACACTAGCTACATACACAAGTATGGCATTATCCGCCCCTGTATTGTCCCCGACGTATGATTCATTGATAAGAGTTTTTTCTTCATTGCCACAATAGAAGACAGAAGACTATGTAGTATAAAAACACTAGAATAAACAAAACAAGGAAATACTAAAGGTTTGGTTTG
>NW_018485717.1:0-7628 GCF_002113885.1 Mizuhopecten yessoensis | reverse complement strand
CTATGGGTGCTTTGTTTACATGTCTCTGAGTAAATACTGAAGTTACGTGACATCTCATGATAAACCGAGAATGTTAAAATACTAGATGTGATACAATCAACTGAAGCTGTTCTGAGTTTAGAGTGTTTTACCGTTACAGATATGTGATGCCATGGGAAAGTGAGTTCATTGACTCGCAGCGAGTGTGGGCCGAGTACACCCTGAAACGACAGGAAGCCAATGCTCAGAACAGGTGAGTATTTAAATGTCTCCTATCAAAACTGATTCAATAGAAGTGCTGATGTTTCAAATTCATTAGATACAGGTTTTTTTACCCAATGAAAGAACTGCAGCGCTGTCCAAATTGAAGCAAAGTCATTATCACTAGTTTGATTTCATAGGCACAAATAATTTCTGAGTGTAGTAAATATTGTTTTGTTAATTACCTGAGATGGGTATGCGACTTGCTATAAATCTACTGTACCAGTGTTTGTGCTGTGTGTGTGGGTGGGGGGTTAGACAGACCTGACTGTATGAATTTTTAGAGACCAACATGACGTCTATTTGGCTGTAGATCCACTGTGCTTCTGTGTGTAGTTCAGTTTTACAATCAGCCAGACAGTAACACCAGTGTATTTGACTGTGCAGCATTTCATTGTCTGTATGGCCTCAATATGTTGGTAACACAGATTTTGTAGAATGAGACTTTACTTGTCGTCCTTGTCCTAAAATTATATCTCTTGATTTGTTCACAATATTTTCTGATATTTGTGTCATTGTAACTTCTGGGAAATGATAGTGTTGTGGGATATTTTAATGGGTAATCAGTTATAGTCATAATCAATAATTGGTTTGTAATGGCAAGTAGTAAACTGATTGATGATCAATTGCATAATCAGTTCATAATTCCATTGGACTGAATTCTTAAACAATGTGAGATTACTATTTTTACATCAAGACAAAGTTATTAACTATGCATTGGATTTCATTCTTTATAATGGATGAATTATAATTACAGTTTTGATTTTTTTCCTATTTTACCATCAATCATATTATTATCAAAATCACAAAAAGACATTTCTTTCAATGCATACTTTACATTGCTCATTCACATTTGACATCTGAGTTCAGTAATGAACCACTTCGATTATGGAATTTGTAATAGATTAACGGAATGGGACAGGGCAAACCTACTATCAGCCCATTACTATTGTATCGTTCCGTTCAAGTCTCAAGTGTCTAATCCTCTGTTGTGTTCTGTAATGAAACTCTTGATGATTCGGTAAATACCTTTGATCACAGCAGAATATCCTGACAAAGCTAAACAGATACTTTTATCATTGATACGATAAATCCTGAACATCATCATTTTAGATAAATTGTTATCACATAAACTGACTTTTAAATCTGTGTCCTGTAGGCGTTTGACCCTGGAGGACTTAGAAGACAGCTGGGACCGTGGAATCCCAAGGATCAATACTTTGTTCCAGAAGGACCGACACACACTCGCCTACGACAAGGGATGGCGGGTCCGAACCGAGTTCAAAGCCTTCCAGGTACTGCACAGATAAGATTTTTTGTAAAATTATGGCTGTAAATGAAATTCAGAAATAATTTAACTCTGACCTTTTCCCTTTCAAACCGACATAAAGAAGTATGGTCCATACATTAAATTGCATTATGCACAATAATACAAAACTTCTACATTTTGCCACCAGTTCAGAAAAATGTTGGCAGCGTAAAGGGGTTTGACAATACAATGTGATGGAATTGTTCAGAAAAAGGGAAGGGGGACATTAAAAGATGTTGAATGAAATGAGAGGAATTACATTTTGGTTTTATTGTGCTTTTGATAAATTTGTTATTAAGAAGTATTTACTGCAGCATAATGTAGAACATAGCAGGGTTGTGTATTGATGAAAAAGATTCAAATCAAAGAACATGTAATGACAGATAATTGAGTACATTACGATGATCTACTAGCCCCAATGCTAGAAATGTAGGGTTAATAATTATGCTATGCTAGACAATTTTGGTCACGCATGATTAGCTACTCTTGATACACCTTTGTTCATACATGGTGGTTTCTCCTGACAGGTACTGAAGCTACTCTTGATACACCTTTTTTCATACATGGTTGTTTCTCCTGACAGGTACTGAAGCAGAATCCATTCTGGTGGACGCATCAGCGACACGACGGGAAGTTGTGGAACCTGAACAATTACCGCACAGACATGATCCAGGCTCTAGGGGGCGTGGAGGGAATTCTGGAACACACACTCTTCAAGGGGACATACTTTCCAACCTGGGAAGGTCTCTTCTGGTAAGCTGAAGGAAAGGGTGGATTGAAATCTTTAACTAAAAATTATTTTTATGTTTAAAAATAATTTGCCAAACGAAGTTTAAATAAAAAATCAGATTCCAAGAAAATGCAGTGTGGAAATTTAATCCGGCAGTGATTTTCACTGAAAGAAAGAAGAAATTTTGATTTTGAAATAAGTCTTCTATACTAAGAATTTAACAACCAGCAAATATGTAGTGTCACTTAGATAGGAATTTAGGCAGTCATCAAATAACATCTTTCAGTTTAAGGGGCCATTATGTATCAAGTTTATCTCAGACAACCCAACAAACCTGATTGTGAAATCATTTTATACTGTAATTGTGCACCCCACAGGGAGAAGGCCAGTGGATTTGAAGAGTCGATGAAGTATAAGAAACTTACGAATGCCCAGAGGTCTGGTCTCAACCAGATCCCCAACCGTCGCTTCACACTGTGGTGGTCCCCAACCATCAACAGGGCCAATGTATGTATATATATAACTGACTTTGTTGCTGTTATAAGATCATGATACTTGATATTCCTTTGAATATGTGGTAATTACCTTACTTGTTTCTCCACATGCTGTAGCTGTGGCAATCCCCAGTAATAAACAGGACCAAAGTTTTTCGCACCTCAGAGATATCCCACGTCATACCCCATGCCAGATTTGTTTCTTTCTTGTCCGATCTATCTGGTACATTTACGTGACATTTAGTGGAAATTTTAAACAGTGACGTATTCATCCGTGCTTAAACTGCTCCAAAATGACCAGCTGCATTATACATATTCTGTTTTGTCGTTATATGTATTGTTTTGATGTAAATTATGTAGTTAGATTTCTGATGTTTTAGATAAAATATAATCTACACTGTCAAATACGTTGTCTTCTTTGTAAAGACGGACTACATTTTTATACGGTTTATCTCAGTCTCGGGCTAAGATTCTGTAACATCCTAGTCTAGGCTTACGCCTCGGTTGGGACTATGTTACAGAATCTTAGCCCTGGACTGAGATAACCCGATCTCGGTAAGTTACAGGTAATAGATTTTATTAATGTATCTAACACCCCTACTCCCTTGATATTAATAAAACCTGCTGAAACCTTCCTTGAAATGAATTGTTAGTTTTAATCGTTGTCATGCTCTGCTACTTCTTTCCCTTCCACAGGTATATGTAGGCTTCCAGGTACAGCTCGACTTGACAGGTATCTTCATGCACGGCAAGATTCCAACCCTGAAGATCTCACTCATCCAGATCTTCCGTGCTCATTTGTGGCAGAAGATCCACGAGAGCGTAGTTATGGATCTTTGTCAGGTACGTTTCCCATTTTATCATTGCTCTTTCGATGCAAATTTTTGAAATATTGAAGCATCTTACTGCTGTTGTTATCTTTTACAATGTTTGTCAATTTTTATCAATTTCAATTTTTTTCTATAATAGTATATGATAATTTTTGTATGTGTACAGTTTTTAACCTTTGACTATTCAGTTTCCTTTTGGTGTTGTTAAGTTTCGCGTTTGTCCCTTGTTATTGTTGTCGGGGCCCGATATGACAGTCACTTTTCTGTATGTGGTCTACTCTTGTCCCTGTATGCCTGTCCCCCCATAAGCAAACATTCCGAAAAATTATTTGCTACACCACTGGTTACAGCTGCCTTTATGTGATTGTCTGTCTATGCCCCCCCCCGGTGAACCACTTTGTCAAAGAGTGATCATTTCTGGTATGAGTTGAAAAGTATAATTTTCAAATCATTGTTGTCTCTCAGCAAGCTGGACTTGAATACAAATGATCAACCTAAATTTCTGTTTGCAGGTGTTTGACCAGGAACTAGATGCCCTGGAGATTGAGACAGTCCAGAAGGAGACCATACATCCACGGAAGTCGTACAAGATGAACAGCTCATGTGCCGACATCCTCCTGTTTGCTGCTTACAAGTGGAATATGTCCAAACCCTCGCTCCTGGCCGACTCCAAGTATGTAAAACGCACCACTGTGTTTAGAAACATTACTGATCAGCATATAGCTTAATGTGAAGAAGACAGTAGGTTTAAGACGAGGAAATAATATAGGAAATAATATGGTATTTAATAGGCTTAAACTGCTATTTTTCATCAATTATTTTGCATTGAGATATAAAAAGTGATCTTGAATTAAGTTTTTAAAAATATGATACGTTGATTAAGATTAATAGGCTAAAACCATTATTATATTAGCTGTTTTGCTTTCAATTTGCTTTACTTTACAACGCGTTTTTTTAACTAGAACAGATATAAGCATGCAGGGATCTGAATGTTTGAGGAAATAGGGTTACCCAGTGAAAACTTTACCCATATTGGAGAAAGGTGAAAGGCTAACCACTGTGCCTTCCCACTTCTGCATTGAGATGTACACTGACACATGAAGTTTTCCTGTAGAAACGTAAAGTTTGACCGATGTTTTGTGATCCTGATGCTATTAAGATGTATGTATGATGACGTTGTGCTGTGATTGTAGAGATGTGATGGACAACACCACGACCCAGAAGTACTGGCTGGACATACAGCTGCGTTGGGGCGACTATGACTCGCACGACATTGAGCGCTACGCCCGAGCCAAGTTCCTCGACTACACGACAGACAACATGAGTATCTACCCGTCTCCAACAGGTCTGCTGATCGGCATCGACCTGGCCTACAACCTGCACAGGTAATCATAGTTGTGCCAATCATAATTGAACTTAGTAGTTGTATTTACTTTAGAAATACAAAACAACTCATGAGCTTAGATACCAAGAGATACAAACAGACTTGACATCAGATCTAAAATGTGAACTGCATTGATGTCTGCTTTGATGTGTTAAACTCTCTATGCTTTGGGGCAACCAGTGTCAGATTGGATCTTACAAAGGAATTATTTTGATATTGTTAATCTTTCAGTGGCCTGAAGTGAAAATATTGTTTTATTGTGGCAAATCTGTCTGTCTGTAGGTCAATTCAAATCTAACTTTGTCTCTGTACATAAGTTCAAAATAGATATCAGTTTCCATTGTTGTTTTTGGCAACACATATAGGTTTGCAAATCATTATTGAACTTATTTTTAATCTTAATCTTTCAAGAAGTATGAAACTTAATTACTTTAATTGCCTTTACTTTCTTTAATAGTTTCTCTTTTTCCAGGGCTTAAGAACGATGACAAGATAGGAATTGTTTTAAACATGCGTTTACTTTCTCCTACAGTGCTTATGGTAACTGGTTCCCTGGCTGTAAGCCCCTGATCCAATCAGCCATGGCCAAAATCATGAAGGCCAACCCTGCGCTGTATGTGCTTCGGGAGCGCATCAGAAAGGGCCTGCAGCTCTACTCGTCTGAGCCCACAGAGCCCTACCTGTCCTCACAGAACTACGGCGAGCTCTTCTCCAATCAGATCATCTGGTTTGTGGATGACACCAATGTCTACCGAGTCACCATCCACAAGGTAGGTCAGAGGTCACCATGTAAGGAGTAGGTCAGAGGTCACCATGTAAGGAGTAGGTCAGAGGTCACCATCCACATTGTATGCTATAACGCTTTAATTTATTGGCTAAAACACAAGGTTTGTTACTTAAAATATTCAAAGGGTTTTAATTTTCAATCAAGACCATAAATAGCCCTCAATAACTCTTTCAGGAGGATGACTAATTTGCAGTGTTTATAGCAAAAATACTGATGTTCCTTCGTATTGATTTGATGAGTTTAAGACATCAACATATATCATTTCAGATAATAAAGACAAATCATGAACTAACCCAGCTTTCATAACTACAAAACACTGATTTACAGATTTCACATACTAATGATAATGAAGTAATGAAAACCGTTACATGACTAAATGTTCTTCCAATTTCACAGACATTTGAGGGAAACCTTACAACCAAGCCTATCAACGGTGCCATCTTCATCTTTAATCCCCGAACTGGTCAACTTTTCCTCAAGATCATTCACACGTCGGTCTGGGCTGGACAGAAACGTCTCGGACAGGTAGGGCACAAGCGGTCAATTAAATATCGTCAAACAGAAGAAAAGATCTGTTTCTGGTCAGGTTTCCTTGTTTTTTATCCTGATATAGGAAAGGGTAACAAAATGATGGCCGTCCCACTTTATTTGGCGTCGTCCCATAATATAACAGATGTAGTATTTTAGTTTGTGGTCTGTGTGATCTATTGAATGTGACAAGAAAAACAATTCACTGCATTCTCATTTTCAAGGTTTTATACTGCCAAGAACATCAGAAAAGTAAACTGTCCAAAACTGAGCATGTTAACCAGAAATGGTTCATGTCTATACATTTGGGGTCTAATTAAACCTTTTCCAAATACCTAAAAATAAATTCAATTTTATGTCTCAATATTCCTTATGTGTATCTTATTACAAGGACTGCAGAAAATCCCACAATCTACAAAAATAAAGAAAAAATCCCTGTGTGCACAATAATGCAAATATTATTTGGTTTGACAGTTGGCCAAATGGAAGACCGCAGAGGAAGTAGCTGCCCTGATTCGTTCCCTCCCAGTGGAGGAGCAGCCCAAACAGATTATTGTCACAAGGAAGGGTATGCTGGACCCCCTCGAGGTTCATCTCCTCGACTTCCCCAACATTGTCATCAAGGGCAGTGAACTCCAGCTCCCCTTCCAGGCCTGTCTCAAGGTATGTGGTCAATTTAAAGTTGATTTAGTGTGATGGAGATGTCGATAGTCATGTCCTCATTGTCTGTATACAAGTTCACAAGTGATGGTACCATCAGTTTAAAATGTATTGTCACTATCAGGAATATTTTGTCATTTCCTTCTATAAAATGACATTGTGCAGTGTGCATTTCAAAGTTCAAAGTTTGAGTGTTTGACGAGAGAAACAAAATAACCTGCTCAAATCACGTGGCAATCAGCAACCATTTTGGACGTTTGGAATATTTTGATTTTGATGAAAAGTCTTGCACATGCATATGATATATTTCTGCTTGCGTTTGATTTTGAATCAGATTTGAATATCAACATGGCTTCCAAAAGGTGCAAGCAACACATGTACCTCTGTGAAATTGTTGTCTTGATAAATAAAGAAACATTGTCATTTCAAAATATTTGAGTCAATGTCAAGTTTTACAGATTATAAGTATAAAGAAACTAATGAAATTTCACCTTTTCCATTTTCAAGATTTTATTTTATTTACAAACTATTCTATTGCACTGAAATAAGTTGTCAGGTATTTGTCAAATTTACTGGTATTGAATTTGAATTGTTATTTACAGTGCGTAACACTATGCATGAAATAATAATAATGATAATAATTTGAGGTTCTTATATACCGCTTTA
>NW_018485716.1:0-7591 GCF_002113885.1 Mizuhopecten yessoensis | reverse complement strand
AGACAGCATGACACATATAGACCAAACAACCAATCAGACAGCATGTCACATCAAAAAGCACAACACATTTAGGACCAGTCAACCAATCACACAGCATCACAAATGATAAATGATATGGAATCATAAGAAGACAATACAAGCAAAACTGCAGTTTATGTTATCATCGGTGGTAAAAAATACTAGCCATTCAAACCACAGATAACAACTGCACAAAGGCCTATCATATCACGTTACATTAGCACTCATTGGTATTACTAGGTTCTATGTAGTTAACAAGCATGGAATGCATTGTAAAATATTCCGGTGAACAAGGTTATATTCACATAACAGCCTTTTGTCATATGTACATACAACCAGATTGTCATTCAATTTTCTGTTGTAAAAAAAAAAGAAGATATGATTTTTAAATGATTCTTCCCTTTGTTTAAAACACTATTTTTACACGTGCAATCTCTTTAGTGGGTTATTACAATGATTAACGAACACTATCAGGTCAAAGACTTAATCAAGACATAACACTGTTCAGTACTGTTTCTACGAGACAATAAATGCACAATTGACTACAAGTGTTATAAGCGGATGTTCTGTTTAATTCTTATTTACTATAAATGTATTACCAGTGCAGATGTGGACAACAAAGGGATTCTTTATTTTTAAATTTAAAACGAGCATTTTTATAAATGTTTCAGTTTGAGCAGTATTTACACCTATATATATATATCTATTTCATTGACAAAAGATATAAGTATATAAGTTGATGTGGTATTGATGACAAACAACTAATTTGGCACAAAATGGTTGATTCTATCTCTAGGGAATATCACTAGATGGGGTCTAAACTGCTGAGTGTTATGATGGTAGGCAACAGTTTGATTAATATAGCTATAGTATGGAGAACAGGTACTTTTTTCCCCTATATATATGAGCACCAAAAATAAGCACAAATATATTACAGACATTTATACAGAGTTGATTGATATACATTTATCAAAGCAAATAAAAAAAATCTTCAGTGTAAACATACATGTATTTGTAACTACTAAATAAAGCCAATGTATGAAGGTTATGAATAATTTCCATAAACTATTAGAAATAAATCTGGAATTTAGCTGAGCCCCAGGATGAGATATAATGAAGAAATATGATTGAAGAATTCAAATCCCTCAAAATATTTTACTTTCTGATGAAAAATAAGGATTTAAAATTTGAGTGAAGATAAAAGATTATTTGCTATATACTGGCCCTGATCTGACAATAATACTATGTAACGTTGTCACCAATAAAGTTGTTCTAGCAGCTTGGACGATTATATACACTTGGATAGTCATATCGAAGTTTAACCTACAAATAACACAGCATATCATGCACCAGTAAAAAACAATCTTGATACGAGATCATTCTAACAATACATTTATCCACGAAATTAAACTTAATCTAAACTTACTGACTAGATGTCCTACTTTTATCAGTTTATTTAATATCAATAATTTCATTTCTACTTGATGTGCAGAGGACTCTTTTCATCATTGTACAATTATTCATTAAGGAGAAAGTTCAGATTTACAATACATGGGTTATAAGATGTACATGTCACATCACATAAACATTTATCCACATAAGATTAATTATTATGATATGAATATTTTGATGAAAAAGTGGGTTTGATACCAAGATATGTAACCTCAAATATATTTCACAGTGTGTTCCGATTAATGCGTTGATTAAAATGAATTGTAGTTTAAATTGAATTTAAAGTAGTTTAAATTAGTTTAAATCAAAATTTCAGTTACTTCTAATGCTCATGTTTTCCCCTGCAGCTCCATAGGTTTTTGCTGTGAACCCAAACCAATTGTTTTAATATTTAATGTTTAATATTTAATTTGTTTGATATTTAATTTAAAATATTCTCTAAAACTTATTTTTTTCACCAATTATTTCCCTTGAATTATGTACTCTCTAAGCCATCCTTCTACTGTGTATTACTAACGCATGCTTAGTATGTACATCTCACAACAGCTATAAGATAAGGCAAAACTATTGTTGACAACAAATGTTTATAGGATGTACTGCTTTGGAACTCTTTTTGAAAGAAGATCCATTCGGTCTTACTGTAATGTTTAACCTAAGGGAGATAAACATCACAATTGTGATTATACCCAGGATATCATCATGTAACCACTCCTATACTGATGTACCAAACGTACCTCTGTTCTCTCTCCCTGAGATACATCATCACACATTTACAAGCTGAAGTATTTTACATGCCAGCTTTGCATGGTTAATTTGGATATCAAACTGAATATACATATATTGGCTTATAACTATTTAGTCTGGAAAAATAGTTTTTTTATTTATCATTTCAACAGAGTGTTACTTTTTATCATTTAAATTTGTTGTAGCTATATATATTAAGTTTATATTTCGAACAAGATTATTTGTAGAATATGAGGGGATACATTTAACATTCCAAACATTAAGTATATCGTACCCCTAAACATTGATATTGAAGCAATACCTACACCGCGTTAGCCTTGTCAGGCAATTCAAATGGATAAGGTTTAAATTCCCCTTTAAGCATACAAGTTGTTAAACAACAAGATACATGCAGATCAATTAATGGAAAAATCTGAGAAAAATCTAATTGTCAGTCCATGTCTTATTAATCGATTTCCTTACCAAATTCTAGACACCTAGAGAAGGTTACAGTGAAACTCATTGAATTATGACCGAGTGTTTCGTTTTCAATACAATTAATTTGTTTTCATTAAATATTAGTTTTATCTATGTAGTGTTATTTCTTAATTTAAACATTTTTTTTATTTTCCTCAGTCTTTCTTTACCCTGAGACACAAAAGGATCATGCGAGAAATTTCTGTGATAGAAACGAAAGTAACATCAAACATGGATTGCCCTTTTTAAGCCTATTTTCTACAGTATAACAACAGCCAGGTCTCTCCAAGTTTATTATAGAGACCAGGAATACATTAAAAAAAAAAAGAATAAATAGCATATTACAATACTGGAGACAAACAAAAGCCCACATTCAAAATGAATCTAATACAGGAGTCATTCTGAAATAATTGAGACAAAAATAATACCTTAATCAAAGTCTAAGACACAACTTGTATTAAAGTCCCTCCTTCGACCAGTATTAGAACAACGATCAGTATGGAGAAGAGATTCTTATGAATGATTGGTTTTAAAACAATGTACAAAAAAACAATATGGCATCTTGTGATGAAAACGGAGACAATTTTCACCAGAAAGCAAAGACACAGTACAAGAGAAGAGAAATATAATCAAAAAATAGCTCAATAGGAACAGACATAAACTAACATGGTAACACTCCAACCACAAAAATTCACCCATCTTCTCCTGAATATCATTCACTATTAACTCAAGGGAGGGTCATTTAGTAGAATTCAAACAAAAATGTACCCATAGTCTTGGATCATTAAGTATAGCTGAAACCATACATTATAAGTGAAGTTCCACCTATAAATTCTAAATACAAAATACCTGATCTCAATATATACCTGGCATATGCATGTTCAGATAAGATGTAACCCATGGTTAAAGACATCTGTATCATTAGGTATATATACAAACAAAATGCAAACCTATATACAAAACTATTGAACTTCATACAGCCCTATACATTAAAGTATTCGGACACTTATATTTACGACTAGGAATAGCGCGAAACAAAAAATATTACAGAACTACAACGAGACCCTGTCAGACTTTTGAAAGATGTTGTTCTAACCTCCGGCTGGTCTTAATTACCTTTCATAACAATGGAAAATTGTGACAATTCTGCTGCTAAATAGGTTAATAAACCTTAAGTCGGGAATGGTAATAATTAAAAACATTATTGCCCTATTTCAATTACAAGAACAAACTCTTGTTAATACCAAAAAAATAATACTCTAACATCTTGATGAGTTTTATACAATATTAAGGTTTTGCGAAAGAAACAAAGAAAGAAAATATTCTCAGAATTGTGATACATATATATGACAAAACTTTGGTACCAAGAATATGTTTTTATGATATTGAAGGATAATCTGACATATGTATTTACTTAGTTCCTTGTTAACACGAGATGTCACATACTATAGGGAACCAGTTTTAAACCTTCCCGTCTGAGAGTCTCTATATCTTGTAATCAAGGTAAAAGTAATGAATGGACACTCTAAATAACATGTAAAAATGCCCTTTTAACAGACAGTGACATGGTTTCATATTGTAATGGACATACAATGTAAACCAAAATACTATTTACAACAGATAAACATCTGTACAAATACATCTGGTAATACATTTTGACATGGTGTGATTATTTACAAACATTTCAATTCTAACAGTATGTGATCAATTCAAAAAGAAAATATTATAGTACTTTCAACAAAATGGGACATTATATACAAAACAGTTCCCCTTCCCCTCATTAACTGGAATTACACAGGTAAAAAAAGGCAACAAATTATACAAGTCTGATGCAACATTGGTTCAATTCTTCCATCCACTAAGATCATTGAGTTGGGCTTGACTTAAAAAGACAAGATCGTTTAGAAAATTAATGGATGAAAGGATTTTAAAATGGTGACATTTGGCAGTTTTTTGTCTGTTTATGAAGCACTTCCCCTCAACAGTCGCATAATTAAAGGGTACAGATCAGAACACATATTTACATATTCACAAAGCAACAAGGTAAATTTATCACAGAACATTTACATTAAAATACTCTGAATTCTAACATTTTGTGTCCATACAGTTTTTTTTTTAAATTCATTTCAAGAAAGTATAAAAGAAAATAAAACTTTTGTTATTCTGTTAGACATACCCGTACCATATTATACAATACTATTTTTCAGACGATTTATCTCTATATATTTCTTGTCAAAATATTTCTTTCATGGGATCAAGTAATTAAAACATCTTCCCTAGCTTGGTTCAATGGGTATTGCTAAATCTTTTTACATTCTAGACCATATCTGTAATATCAAAGTCATGAATTCTGTTACTGAGAAATTATGCTAAAATTGGGTGTCTAACTTTAACCAGAAAAATTGTCTTTATTTTCAAACCATAAAATATGTTAGAACATTCCTTCCAAGTATCCCTAAGATTTGATTCAACATGACACTTCATTAAAATTATAGCAATAAAGATCTTAAAACTATTCTTATAGAATCAATAGTGTAATAGAATACGAAGGTAACCAGATATGTTTATAATCATTACTTAACTGGTATCAAAGTAAGGTAGACAAGTTGAGAACTGAACAACAATGATTAAAAATTGGTGAGACTTGAAATCACAGTTCTCAGATCACAGAAAACCCCAAACACTGGAAAACAGGAACTGAACCACGAATCTAAGATGATCGATTCATACAGAAACATCTGAAAATAAAACCTTACTGACATCCAATGAAATTCATCACAGAAACGAAGAATCGTGTGCTATTACCTATAGCACCTGAGCAGTCTATTCTTCATCAAGAATGATTTTTTTCAAGAAAATAAACTGAAATCTTCTGACCAATAATCAAGAAAGTCTAATTTTCCTTGAATTAAAATGATTCCAACCTATTTAACATATGAAATTCTTCAAGGTCATAATAATAGAGATATATCTAAATGTATGTCATTATCTACAATACGGATCAGGACTGGTCCGTTTGTTATTGGAAGCTGCCTTTAGCCCCACAGAGGGCTGCAATTATTCTCACTCCATGATAAAATAACATGATGTATTGCACATTCTCCAATGAAATCAATGAGATCAAATCATTGTCTTTACAAGCAAGGAACACCTGCCCTACCAGACAATCCTAAAGCGGACTCTACTATCCTTTAATTCGAGCCCAGCATTTATGGTTTGTATGGAAGTAAGGTTGGGAAAATAAAACATCAGCATTTTCATCCCTAAGATGGCATATAGCCTTCGTTATAACAGATTTAGCTATTTCTTTGTCATTTTTAGGGATGAAAATGTTTACAATTGTTAAGAAATATATCGCAGGCAGCTACACACAACTTTTAATATCCCTACCTTTTCCAAATGGACTTAACTTCCTTTTGATAAGATTTCGGCAATTATGCAATGTAGGGATAAAAACTTTCAGTATATGTAAAACCAAGTCATACTGAGAACTTCCCTCTGATATGTTCCACCACACAAATTGTCATGATTACCTGATATGCACTTTAGTGACAACATTCAAGTCTATAGCGTCTCTTGGTCTGACATCACTACGTCTTTCCTTTGCACCACGTCATCCGTTCAACAGAGTTGTAAGTCTGACTATAATTACCTTACCTATCAGTTATATTAACAAACCTAGGAGGTAAGAAACATGGTGATTAATCATCAGGTCACAATGTTCTGGTTTTAAACATTTTGTTGTCAAGTCTTTTCCTGAAATTTTCGCAATATTGTTCTCTTTCTTCTACAATCAATACAATTCTCATACTGCATCATAGATATATAGTGTTTGATATAAATTTGCTGACACAAACAAAAATTTCTAGTCGCTGTATGATATAAAGCAATTCTGATCAGAATATCCTCATTTGCATTTCCTGGCAAGTGTTACAGCCAAGCACAGCTACATCATTGTAATGATTTCTGTCAAATTCTTGCAGACATTTCAAAGCTTGACTAACACTTTGTTCAAACCTTTAGTTTACTGCCTGATGTGCAGAGGGATGACAAACTTGTGACTGAATGGCGAGATGTAGCGAATGCCGACTTCATTGAAGACTTTCTTTGGAAATCCGAGGTCGCAGAGGTAGACCTGAGCACAGTTTCCCAGGAGAGGGAGGGGGAGAGAGATGCTGAGACACCACTTAAATGCGACATTGCCACAGTTGACGGGCGGGTCCAGTGCCAGCACTGGGGCCCTGTTCTGTCCTGACCAACATTCAAGCAGTTTGTACCAGGCCTGATCCCGCAGGCTGGTGTGTTCATGGCTGTCCATGGCATTGATTATCATGTCAATAGAACCAACTGGAAGATCTGTAGAAAGACAGGAATAGGCATAAACATCACTAAAGTCACTGCTCACCTCTTTGGACTTATGATTTATCAATGGAACAAATCAAATGCCTGAGACGGAAGGTGTACTATGAAAAGAACATACGGTATATTTAAAGTACTGAACTGAACATTTGTCTCCGGAAATGAAACTGTTTTATATGAAGATAAGTTTTTTAGTTCTGTGAAGTAAACACAACAGTAAACATTTCAATCAAAGTAATACTACAGCAGTGATATTTCCCCCTATTCATAAGAAATACTAGAGCTGTAATGAGTATCCAACTAAGGTTTGTTTTGAAAGGAACCTGAATCTGAAAATGTTTATCTGGATTAACGTTAGCAGCAAAATATTTAACTGTCTGTTGCTGCTAGAAGTTGTCGCCCATGTCAAAAAAAGTAAAAGCATAAAACATTTCAGCATCCTAGCTTCCTGTTTTGTTTTCATGAAATTTATTGCTTGGGAACATGTTCAAAAGCAACATTGTTATCATTTTGTTTTCTCACATCAGTATTTCCCCCCAGGAATCTACTATGCATTTCTTTC
>NW_018485715.1:0-7581 GCF_002113885.1 Mizuhopecten yessoensis | reverse complement strand
ACAACCATTCTCATTTACCTTAACAATAGAAGTCCGTCCTTACAATCATTCTCATTCTCATTTACCTGTACACTTCAACCTCATCAATCCATATAATGGAATTTCATTAATCCGTACCCCCTGAGGCTAGAGAAACATTATTTCATGCATTTATTGTGAACAAAAATGTCCGGATTCACTCATTGTTAATATCATATCATTGAGAGGTTTAATACATATCCCTGTTTTGTTTCAACAGCATTTCAGATCAATTCGGAATTTCATCTTTTTGGTCACTAGCACCGCTGATGAGTCCTAAAAGGACGGCGCTGTTGGGTGCAGCGTAAGTAATTGTTTTTGCATACTGTTACTATTACCAATTTTTTAAGGTGCCATCACATGTGTGTGCGTACGTTTATCCATCAATTGTATGCGATGGAACATTAAGTAATCATTTAATATCATTGCAGATGATAAAGATTGCAATCGATTTCCCACGTGTTACTAAATATAGATACATCACGGCTACATAGAGCACCTTGACATCAATTTATTTCCACATTATCTATTACACCTAATCAGCTAACTGATTGAGTTCTTGCCTGAAATAGTGCATTAGGTATCGCATGTTGAGACCACATCAAAACATGATCAATTTGCAGATAATTGTTTGTTGACGTAAATGAATTAATTTTGCGGATGCATGAAAACAATTATCAATATGAATTTAAATATATTAATTTTGACGCTTACTCTCAATCAATCAATAGTCGTTCTATAGTCGATTATTTGCCAGTCACCAAAACACATTATTTACCAGATATTATAAAGGAACACAAAACCAGAAATATTCATTACGTCAATACTATATATGCTGACGTGTTCCGTTAGTCATAAGGAACTATCTGAATGTATATACGAGATTTTCGAGAGAAGAACAAATAACGTTGTGTGATGGTCTCCAAGTTACAACAAAACGACCATCAGAAGGCCATCACTATGCATAGATAAGTAAACACTTATCGATCACCACAAAGAGTGGACATGTAACACAAAACCCACCGTTTATGAAATAGGCCAACGTGATATCATTGGGAAATATGCTAGTTCTTTGTTATGAAGGTCTCATAAGTGTCCTTTTTGTATTTTGTTCTCACCATATCGATCTCACTTTGATGACTTGATATTACTTGTATGTGACGTATGTTTACATTTCGGGTGTCGGTGAGAAAGCAGAAGACGCGTATCCTTCCGAAACACCTGGTCTTAACTCCTTGTTATTTTAAGGGTTGCACATGTTAATCATTTTTTTGTTCATATTTGAGAACTGCGGTTTTGTTGAGGTGTCGGTATCCTTTTTGATGGAAAACGAAAATTAATTTATTTACATCGTGCTCACCTACTCTTATCTACAACAATATTCCTTCTGAGGTGTAGTAATGTAATTGTTTGAATAAAGGATAAAGAAACAAATAATAATGAAATGATCCAAATCAGGAATAATAGTACACGACTCCAAATACTAGTGCATACTGTTAAAATGTTAAATAACTAGTGAAAATTGATAGTTTTTAAATAATCAAAGAACATATTTCTTCAACAGTTCATATGAATGTCATGGAACTCGATGAAACAGATGCAAAGAAATATTTGTTTTGTAATTCTATTCACTTATAAAAACGATGTAGAACTATTCCGATTGTACCTGGTTGAACCTACTCTACAAAACGTATAAATCAACACATCCTCCGGAGATATGTGAATAGAGACTGGTTCTCAATTTCACCGACTTTATTGGTAAAACGACTTTATTGGTAAAACGCCTTTCACTGACTGTGCCTTTCTATATAAACAACCTCGTGAGATATGTCCACAAACGTGGTTTGAACTCTCAGTCCACGCGGGAGGTAAACGTGGTTTTGTTAAGTGGACCTTTTGTCCCTAACTGGTGTGAACCATTGTTTTGTCGACGTATATCACCCTCAGCGCATTGCTTACAACGATTATTGGTAGCGGCTTGGATCCCAGTGACGCTCACTTTCTGTTCGTGTTGACAATCGATCATTTCGTTGATTAAATCTCGACGATAAATTGTGTATATTTAAAGCTATTTAGCTCATCGTAGGTTTTCAACTAAAACATTGTTCTGAGTCACTGACGCACGAATAAAATGTATGATAGTAAATTCATTGGTACAGTGTTGACACTTCTAACACAGATGGCCGCCCGATAACATGTAATGAGGGGCATGCAATCTTCAGCACACATCTTTACGCCAATTAGGCACCTCTAAAATATCAACGGTTTCAGGCCAATCGTTATATCGTTATTTGTTTGTCTATTTTGTGAGGATTTACCGATGCGATATTTCTTCTTCCGGTTGAGTTTGTACGATATTGCCCTTCATCGTAAATAAACCCATTTATAAGCCATAGTCTCGAGCAGTCTCGAGGATAACAAAACTATCAACAAGAAAAGCTTGAATAATAACACTGGATAAGTGGTTCGTCATAAGCCTATCAATTTTATTAATTGAGTAATTAATAAAATATCGAGTAAGCGTATGAACATGATAAAACGTTTTCATAAAAAGTGTAATATAAAGATATATGTCATATTTGAAATGTAATAACGACCACCATAATGTTTCTGGATGGTTTAGAAAAGGTTTTCAAAACAGTAGTAATCATTTCCTTTTTATATTTTTAATAATGAAAGCATTTAACTATTAATACTATAATTTCAAATGATATCCAAAAATGTTTTTGATAAAATATGAAAATAAATATCTCTGTCCATCTGTGATAAAGAACCAACTACACACGATAAAAGGATATTACGATAACAGATGAGACACAGTAACATATAGTAATCACATCCGGTTTCAATTTTCAGCAATATAGCGTTACAATAAATTAAACATCTAACTCTCATGATCAAACAATACTATCATGAAATATTTAATTGTGATGAATGTAAGATAATACTAATTGAACTAACTACTTTTACGTTTCGATTTCAAGAACCCGGTTGTTCGCAGGACACTCTGACATAAGGTGCCGGCGCCACAGTCACCACAGAAGACACTTTCAAGCCGCAATTAATTTCGACAGGACATTTGAACAGCTGTGACCCTTTGCCTAATTGCTAAATCGAAATTAGATATAAAAACACGTTCAAATTGCCATCGTGGAACTCATAGATCCTGTCTGTTTGATGTGGGATAAATACAATTGAATATAAGACTCATCAAAACGTCCATCCACCCCAATTATATTTCAGGCACGCATAGACTATTTTATGAGCTGTGCAAAAATTGAAAGGATTTTTTCCTTCAACTTAACGACACTAGATATTAATACGTTTTTATTGAAAAAATATTATTGCTATAATTTAAAGGTAGTTATTAAAATCACTACGCTATTTTATATGTCTCTCTATGTATCGGCTACTCAATTATACTATAATACACATTCATTCGGTACGTTTATTTTTTGTGTGAATAGAATTGGAGAGTAAAGGGTCAAACTTGTTTGGTGGTTTGTTATAATAAACCAAAGAATAACAATCTTTTAATGGTATATTTCTAAGTTTTATTTCATACAAGATTTGTAACAAGTCTGTGATACTTATTGATTTTGAAGACTTACGTATACAGTCAGACGGGTTTTTGCAGTGTGTCCGTTACACATTACCAGTTAAAAGGTGCTAGTATACGAACCTCGTGTTTGACGCTTTGTGCTTACATCACACTACGGCCCAGTAAATATACGGGATATGGCATATTCACAAGTCACTGAACTGTATAAAATAGGTATGTCAACAGGCAACAACCAATTATACCAACACCCTAGGTTATTTCATTAACATCATTTCATGAAACCTACTCGATGTCATAGCGCATGCTCACAACAAACTGTGTCAAGGAACTATACCTTACTGATGTTTCACTGAAGGTGTCCTTGTTTATAAACATTCCAGTATATTTCAATGTTTACCTGTGTTTGATTCATGCGTGGATTAAAAACAAGATTAATACAATTGTGAATGTTTTACAATGGCACTGTTAAACTAACCTTTGATAGCTTTACTGTACTACAGAACTAATTCTACGTTACCTTATTGTACATAGGAAGTAAAGCAACGCCACTTCATTGGTCATCAAAAATAAATAATAGTAGTGCCTCGCTTATCGTTTAAAATCAATTACAGAAATTACCGATTTTAAAGCTTTAAAGATATTGGTGATTGAGTTTCATTGACGCTACATTATTAGGCCTATACTAACAAAAAACTCATTGATACGACATGGCTACAAAATGAAGAAATATGGACCACATAGCGTGCGAGACAACGCGAGAGAAGCCCAAGAAAAATATTACAAGACAGTTTTAACAATTTGGATTTGTGTTCAAGAACGTATTTTGTAATTATTGCTTACAGTTAAACCTCTATATGACATCTCTCGTTTTTATTTTTCACCTCGCTTACGAATGCAAAGGTCAATCTTTCCTTTCTTTTTAACGATCTAATAGAAAGGTTGTCCCCCCAAATTCTTAAATTACGACAGCAGTTGCTTAGCACATAGTGCCAGCTGACCGAAGTTTCAATGTATTATGTTTAAAGTCTTCTGCTTAAGAACAACACATCCGTGGTGATTCTAAATAGACACGCAGATATGTAAATAGATATGATATTTAAAAATATGTGATTTGTTTGGTCATTTCTTTGGTATTTACGCCTAATGGAGTATATCGAAATGAAACGTTGAGCAACATTCTTTTAACTCATGTTACCTTTTTAATTGTACTGCTGTGATAGAGTCCTAGGGTATCGAATTCGTATATAAACAAAATCACGGCCTCACATGAATTATATAACGTTCATTCTGGCACTTCCTGTCTCCTCTTCTTACTTCATCGTTAGTACAGTCTCCGGAAACCCCTCCAAGGAAAAGACTTGGGAAACTTCTGCACACGATTTTATTGGCACTGTATGCGACAATTATTCTGATAAACGCATACAAAAGCCTTTACATCAATTTCTAAAACGTTTAAGGACATGCAAACCCTGATAAATTGTTTCAAACTGGGTAACAAACGATCCCCGAAAGGATAGCTATAGCCACACTATGCGACAAACGCAATAACGAAATGGCAATTTAATTTGATTTAAAAAATCTATATTTACGTAAATAAAAAACAGTATTAAGGAAATGTGTTGTAATTTTCCTTTCTTAAATTGTGTATGAAAATAAAGTATAAAAATGTATAAAAGTTTTTTTAAACATAAAAAAACTCAAACTTGACATGGGAAGACATTATGAGGAACAATGGAGACACGGAAAACATCATCGAACACTCAAACAACTAGAAATCTGGAGAAACATTATCAAACCCTCAAACAATTAGAGACAATTCAGGAAACATATCATCAACCTCTCCAACAACGAGAGATAAATAAATAAATATTCCATCAATCCTTCCAACAACCAGGCACGGAAACAGGTGTATTGGGGGATACTTCGTCCTTGTGACATCTGGGAAAAGAACAGGAAAGTAAATAAGTTCTGTTTAAGAATATTCGCCCCTAATCGCACTATGATTTACCGTTACACTTTCAGCACTCAGTACATAAACAAAAATACCATTATCCAATCGTTTCACAGTGTCTAGTCGTGCAGGTCTGACGATCTGATGCCGTCCAACCTGGAAGTATCACACTGCCAGATTTTTCGTGACTGAAAGGGGCACGTCTAGTAGAAAATTCAACATAAGTCTTGGTTTGTTTCAGTTTACTGTGTGTATAAAATCATTGCAGCAAACCTTTGTTAGCATTGACACATCAATATAATATTTACAACGTAACAAGTTTGATAAATTAAAGGTATAGTTACGATATATTGAATGAAGCTTCTATGTCAAGCATGAAAACCGATAGAATGTGCATGCATGTGTTTTGTAAATGTTTTTATCTGACATATTTTATTTAGAAAATTATTCAAACTATTAAGAGATACATTGTAAATTCAAACTCACGGCCCACGAAACCAAAATCTCTAGCAAAAATGCCGGCAAATATGAATACTATTTCTTGAAACCTACGTCATAAGCAGACACAACGATATATGTAAAAGTAATAACGCCTTTATTCTGAAACCAAGGCTACCTTCAACAAATTATAAATAATCGAATCAGAAGTCTCATATATATGTGGCGACATGATGTACTCCACATGGGAGATAACTCGATGTGTCTGCTGTAATTATTATTCCATGTCATCACCTTAAAACGAGACTTTACTTCTGCAATGGCCAACAACCCAGTATCCTCGACATATCTATCTAGTAATGATATGATTACCTGGAATACAGTGTCTATATATGGAATACGAATTGTACATTTATATCGGAGAGAGTATAACTTCCGATCGCTATACTAATACATACATACATGTAATATTAAGTTTATACATCTGATATGCAATAACAATACTTGAATGAAGGGAGACAATATATTTCTATTCGTTTCATGTCTAGGCGTCGAGCTCATGATGTATCGCCCAGATGATACATTCCACCGTCTATTACCACTTCATTACCGTTATTGTACAATGTATAATATTTTTGCGAGGGATTCAATTTCGCTATATTAGCGGTCACCGGATTTAGCGCAATTTAAATACCCAGCCAAAATTAATTCCATGGATATACATAGATAAAGGAAACTATCTGTTTACCATTTTACTGTCAAATAATGAAACTAAAACACCAGCTGTATATCGTATTTTACGTTATTTTGATAAAACACCTACAAAGATATCCCTTTTACTAAAAAAGCATAATTATACTTTTGAACGTTTGTTTACCTGGCAATATTGCACTTGTTTTGATCGGGACAAACCGCGAGATATATATAGTTAAACTCCAAACATTATATGAAAAGAAGATAGATACTAAGTTGTAAGTCACCGGAAGGACTTTCCACATAATGAAAGTGTAATCACTATTTTGCTATAAATGCCAGTTGTGTAACCAAATGATAACCTGTTCATTACGGAGATTGACTGTCATATCGTGTCCCACACGCGTCATAACATAAATTATGTGAAGCAGTGACCGCAAACATTAGTGAAACAGAGAACTGTCTTTGATAAACGAAGGTGATGTATCTCTATTTTAGACAGATGGCAAAATCTTAAGTGGAGCGGAATCAAAATCCTTTACTTTTGATTATCAAATTCTGGTATCATGTGTTCCAATGGTTTTTATATTAAATATACCCAATTCTTGAACAAACATGCAATATACTACTTACTTTAAAGTAAACAAATACCACATCTTCAACACTCAAAGACAACAACTTTGAACGTCAAAGTTGTTAAAATAAACTACATCAGGATCCGAATAGACTTTAATACTAATAGAAAGAGCTCAATAGGAAGTCAGTAGATACCAAAACAAAAGGAAAGATTTCAAAGGGAGTTAAAAATCACAAAACCAAAAGGAAAGAGCACATCAGGAAGTGAGAAAACACCAGAACCGAACAGACATGAAAACCAAAAGGAAAGAGCACAACAGGAGAACCGAACAGACATGATATC
>NW_018485714.1:0-7545 GCF_002113885.1 Mizuhopecten yessoensis | reverse complement strand
ATTTTTTTTTTTTTTTTTTTTTCAATTAATATCAATTAAGTACTAAATGTGTGAGTAAAATTTCTTGAATAAGGTGAGGTCTATGAAAAGTTCAGTTGGTCTGTAGAAATCTATATTAAAGAGACCTATTGTCTATATTAGCCTGTAAGACTGTGCCTTAATATTAAATTTTTACATATTTTGCAAGTGCTAGGAAGCGCAATGTCAGTACTGTAAATATAAGGAAGTCTGGTAATGCTGTTGAGCTATAACAGGTGTAGCTCTTTAGTTGTCCCGGAGTGTGGCAGTCCGGGATCAAACTTGCACGGCCATGGATCTCCTGATGGATCTTTAATGGGCTCTGAATTTCCATTAAACTCTGCGTTGCTTATGATTGATATGTTTACCTGTGGCCCTAACCTGGAAGTCTTTACTTTCTGTGTGTTGTTGTTGAGGGCACAAATAACTGGATTAAGGAGATAATGGTTGTTTTGTTTGGGGTAGATTTTCGGGTACCAGAATGTCTGATCAATCTGCTTAGTATATATAGACCAACCTTTCTTGTCCGTTACCCACCTGGTCAGGTATATCTAGTGATAAAATCTTATCCGACTCAACGTGTACAATACTAATGCTATACACATTCTGCAGTGTTGTAAATACATAGGATTACTGGTTTTTGGGTACATTCACCAGTAAATATCATAGCTTTATAGTATATAGGTTACTGTACATGTACAGTGTAATTTTACATGGCTTACTCTAATGCATAAAGAGCATTTTGTAAGAAATGGGCGTGACATAAGCATATGATACCTTCTATATGGGAAGGGGGTCATTTTAAGGTTGATATTTGGTGTCTTGTGTTACATTCCTGTTAGGTTATTTAATTAACTGTTAAATTACAAACAAGCAGAATGTTATTGGAACAATCACTATAGCTAGCCATTTCCTAAAACAGAAGTCAAAGGTTAAAAAAACCGCCAGCAAATTGAAAATACATTTTTAAGTGTTCAATTCCACCAGCAGCCCATGCAAATGACTGGGGCAAGTAGATATGTGTCAGGACTACTGAAAGTTTTCAATGTTTACTATGAAACTGTATTTTACGATGAAACTGGCGGCTATTATGTAAAGCAGTACACTCCTGGAAAAGGACAGGTATTTCCCAAATTGTCAAATTTACTGAAAAGAATTTGAAAAAAAGATAAAATCAAACTCAAACCAGAAAACGAAGAAACATAATGAAATGTAAATTAAATTGTGTTATTGCAATAACAGCATCAATCCATGACCAGTTTGACGTTGACCACTAAAGTGTTTCTATTTCCCTGATTTGTATACAACTATAAGACTACAGGAAATGTATACGTATCTACTATAGGTATTACCACTCCTTTTCTCTTTCTGTCTTTCAGATTTGTTCTGTCTTGTCTTGTTAGATCCGAGTGAAAACTCGAACAGATTAAAATAATTTAAATGGACTTTGAAAAAAAAATCAGTACAGTTAAACTGTACTAATTGTGACCGTTTGACATGATGAACTTGACGTCTAATTCTTTAACAATCATGATATCTGGCGGCGAGTTGACATAGGTTGTTGTTTGATAATAAAAGGCTTGACACAAGTAAAGCTTGGGCCTTTGTTAAAAAGGCCTCATTATAAGTCAGACTTAGAGAATAAACACAGCACAATGCTTGGCGAAACCCATTACCGACTTAAGTCAATAGACTTGTGCCCAATTTTCAGATTAAAGGTATCAATGTATTGCCAGCACAATACAACTTGTTTACAAAGAACATGTTCTCTTTGATTACAATACATGTACCTTCCTGGTATTTACGTCGAAATTCCTACAGTATCTGTCAAGTGGCCTGTATATAATTGATATGTGAGCAGTCATATTTTGTTTTGTTACTCAAGCACTCAACAACAGGGCAAGTCCAGATCTGCAGAGGAGTATACGGATCTTGGTCACATGATTTCTAACATTATTGTCCACATGGATGCATCTCAAGGTTTCCATGTCAGAAAATTAATATGTTTACAGGTTTAGTCAATCTGAATGCTGCTGTTATTCACAGAAGCCTGATTTTAACAAAATACTTGCACTTTTGCGGTAGAAAAATTTACATGTGAGGTCACGACAGAGAGAAGTGAGATGTACTTTAAGATTTTATATAAAAGTCATATTTGTATATCAATGAGATTAATCTTACCAGCTTATACAGTGTATATATAGCACATTCATTTTGAAATTGAATTTAAATATTTTTCGCTTTGTAGGTCGTTGCATGTGACCGAAGCTCAGTGCACTGATAAGACCGGGTTTGGAAGGATGGGTACTGAAATCTTAGGTAAGTCATTTCTTTATTAAAAGATTTGCTTAAGTAACACAGCAGAAGTTGTAGATAAAAATACTGGCTGAAATCTTAGGTAAGTCATTTCTTTATTAAAAGATGTGCTTAAGTAACACAGCAGAAGTTGTAGATAAAAATACTGGAACTGGAAAGTAAGTTTAAATTAAAATGACGTATACCTTTGTGCGACATGACTTCATCTCATTGTCATTGTAAAGTCATGCCTACAGATGTATGTAAGATGAATGTTTCTAACATATTGGCTTTCCATCATGGGACAATTCTATCCCACATGGCCAGCTATGTAAGAAATTGTAATGTCTCATAGAAGATGAAAGGGTGATGATCATGCCGTTAATTCTCCCTTTTTTCTGCAAAAAATCATGTACATTCTGGGTAAAAAGGATCTTGAGTTTGTTTCTGTTTTCCTGCAAAGAAAACTTAAAACTTGGATCATCAGCCAATGTTAAATCATGTACATTGCACATTCACAATTTGTATGCATTAATGCAAAACAAAATGAAATTGTTTGATAGACTGACAATTGGTATGGAGATACTTAATCCACTTGAAATGCCTTGGTTATAGCTTGACAGTAAAATAAGAATTTTGTCTGTTCACAGAATGATTGGGAACAGATTGGATGCAAAGTTGTCACATGCAGTCAGAGTTCAAAAATGTAGGTCACTAATTGGAATACATCTTTAACAAGTGCTAGTTAGGTACGCCATGGATTTCAGTCACTACAACGGGACCCCAGATGGGCTTTTCACCAATAGCTTTCAGTCTAAATGCCGAATACGTTGCCATGGATCCAGGATCCAGGTTGGAGAACGGGAATTTATTTCTGCTTCGGAGGCCCTTCAGGCATACATGGACCAATATGCGGGCCTAAAGCCCAAGGGAGATAAGTATGATATGAATGTGACAGACCTACTGGATCCCAAGTCTGTGTTACACCAGACAGCAGAACGGTCCTTAAAGACGGGGGTGCGTGCTACACCCACGGAGCTGAAACTGGCCCAATCCAGGGATTCCATCAACAACTCCTACGACCGGATGAACAAGTCCAGTGCCTTGAGGGCAGAAGGTACGTACAAAGACATCAGGGATCAGACAGGTCAAGCATTGTGCAAATTTTGTCCGTAGGGATTAAAAGTGCTTAAAACTCCTATTAAATATGTACAAGTAGATTTAGTGTTTAGTGAAAGACAGTAGAGTATTTAACACTCTGTACTTGTAATACAAAATTTTATCTAAAGTTATTTAGAATCCCATGGTTGTGTGAAGGTGATATTATCTGATTTTGTTACATTTCACTTTAATAGCATATTTAGATTAAATTCATATATACATGTAATGCAATCGATTTAGTTTATATTTCATATAGAAGATTTCTTTTTTCAATTTACAATTTATTTTAGACAAATCAAATGTTATGTTTAATTAGTAATATGGTGTTGGTGGTAGAAATATTAGTCTGGATTGTCAAAACTAGTAGTAGATCAGTAGCTGTGTACCTGTGTACTATATTCTCCCATTGAATCATTGACAAACAACTCCTATTTACCAACTGCATGTCTAGGATCGACTGGGCGGCGTTCAAGGGGTAAGATGTGTATTGTGACTCAGTTATTATGTCATAGTGTGTACTGTCGACCAACTTACTGCTTGTCATTTTATGATGGAAAAAAAAAGTTTGGAAAATCAAATCTCAATATGCAGTAGCCATTGGAACCATTTAAAATCTTGTAAATAGATGATATCTGTCTAAAAATACATAGCAATAAACTGTCACTGGACCAAAGTACGACTTCAAGATACAAAGGTGCTGCAGGGTTAGGAGATACATTGTATAATGTCATTCTGAATACTTCGTTGTACATACCTACATTAATGTAAATGTACATGTATGAGATTCAGCTAAGTTGGTTCACAGTAGAAGTAGTAGGGTTTTTGGGATCAACATCTAATATTTTATCTACTGTCACTTATTTCAACAAGTTCACAAAGCATTTATTGGTTCACCAGGAATAAATCAAAGTCCCTATGGGCTTATAATTATTCTGTGGTGTGCCAACTGTCGTCTGTCTATCTGACACAAACTTTTTAACAGCTTCTTTGATAGAACTATAAAGCCTATGGTTATGATGATTGGCGCATACACTGGATAATTGGCTATCAAGTTTGTGCAAATGAATTTCCTAAACCTTATTAAGGTCATGGGTCAAGACTCAAAAGTGTGGAGTAGTGAAACATATTAATACCATGAATGACTTCGACCAACATTCAAGGTCATGGGACTCAAATGGGTTGAAATCTTTAGTGATTTCTTCTAATGATCTATATGGCCTAGTGCATTTCTGTGGGTTTAATATTGTCTTTTAGGTTGCTGAGTGGAGTGCTATCGATATTGTTTAAAGAAATGAAATTGACACATATTCAATGTTGCAAGGGAAAAACTTGAATTTGTAACTTCTAACAAACCATGAGGTCAAAAGTAATGTTATGTTGTTATTTGGTCTGTATCTTGCTTGGATTTGTTCAAATGAGTTAAATCGACCGAAATTTCCGGTGAGCAACACAGGAGCCATATGCTGTACACTTGGGGCTCTTGTAAAATTAGTTGTCATGAATTTGCTCCTGCATTATAAACTTTACTATACTGTATAACATGAAAGGTTTGCTGTGTATACAGATATATTTACTTTAGTTTATGGTGTTCATGATGCAGTGGACTACAATTACAAGTACAGCATATTACACATGTGGCTGGCTAATACTAGCAGACCTTGAAAATTCATCATCGACAGAACAGTTTCAATCATTCAACCAAGGGAGAAACACAAACTTTTAATGTTGTATAGTATAACTCACAGTAGAATAATTAACATAAAATGCTTTGTGAATTTACATATCATGTATCTGACTTTTAACTACTTATTAAATGCTAATCTTAGAGAGTTCATTCCAATCTTTGACATTAAAATTTATGATCTATGATAAAAAGAAAGCAACAAAATAAATGGTACTTGTTTAAATATGTATCTCAAGTAATCATGAAATTGTCATCACCAAGGTATTGTAAAACCTCTTTGGCAAAGTGTGGAATGAACACTGTCTAATTTTCATTTAGTATCAGTAATCTATATATCAAATTTATGGCTACAGTGTTATGAATAATATGTTTAGATTCAATTGAATATATTAAAAAGGTTAATCAATTCAGTTCGTATTTTTTGGCAATCAATATCAATAGTTTGGAAATTTAAAAGTGAATCAACATTGTCCAGTACAGAATAGATAAACCATCTCATTTACCGGTACCTTAAACAATAAAGCGAAGGGTTATCACAAGACAGAAGCAGATTGACAAAACTTGTGATGTACTGTGGGGTTATGTAACTACATTATTTATGAGTGTGAATTTTTTCTGGCTTGTTAGGGAGAAAGGTTAAGATTTCTGGCCGTAAAGGTGGTGCTGGTATGTGAAATCTCAAGCTTTTTGATGTTGTCTTTATAAGATGTTGATAAGAGTAATTTAAGTGTTGATTGTATGGGTTGCATGTTTTCATTGTACACTATTTAAAATTAAATGTAGTAAATACACATGCATATATGTAGGAAGCAAGACTGTACAAACTGTACCGTATTTTCTCAAAACACGATAAAGATAGTGTTCTGTTCTTTGAATTTTTAGTTTAAAGTCAATCTGTTATATTTTTTAAAGGCCATTATTTAATTATTTTGATTAAATTAGCACAAATTCAGCTTTAGAGATCTATATTAATGTTTACATCCAGTTTCTCACTCTGCACCAATACATGATCGTGATAAATTTAAATTGATGCTTAGGATTACAATACATTTTGTATTCAGTATATATAAGACAATGTAGAAGTTTACAAGTTTCGTTTAAAATATGTCAAGTCATAGCACCATTCCCTATAAGTATAAGCTTACCTAGTAAATTTCTTGGAAAAAAAGAAAAAGTCATTAATAATTGGTGGAATTTAAAAAATCTTCTTTTAATTCTCAGCTGCAATAGCCATTACCTTTAGGGTTGAAGTTTAGATTGATTTAAGATATGATTGAGATTATTTAGCTTCATTCACTTGAACTGTGAATTCTTCATTGTGATGAATGTTACAGCCTTACTTTTAGCTCCTCAGGGCTACAGACTTTATAGGTTTTATCAAACATTTTATCTGGGGAAAATTCGGTCATAAAACATGAAAATCTCATTGTCATATATCCAGGATTTTGAAAGACTAGAGCAATAAATACCAATGCTAATATTCTTGTTGTATGATCTTTGCATACAGCATATATAGGCTCATTGGGGGACTCGGTCTGACCCTGCCTATCGATGTTACCACAGTACATGTTCCAGAGTGTACAGGTTGATATCGTAACCTGCAGTTCATATATATATATACTATCTCTGTATGACACGTACTTCTCACTTCTTTTTGTTTTAATTCTTCCTTACAATATATATTCATTTGTTATCATCACTTTTTTTCTATGCACAATTTATGTTTGTATTACTTCACGCACATGGTTAGATGTTTGGATGATATTCAATTCCATGTCACTTCATTTTATTTCAACTAACAATATTGATGCACAATTTACATGTATGATAAGGTTATCGTCTATATCGCCTTCATTGTCTTTGTAATTATCATTATCTAGGTCAACTTTGTAAGAAAACCTTAATTTGCAAGTTTGTGTTAAAAGTGATCATGTCTTTCCTATGTTTTTCCTGGTTCCTCTTGATTTTTTGTTGAATTGTTTTGTAATCATGTGAATAGTCATACATGTTTATGTTTTTTTCTTAGAAATTTCACTGAGTATAATTTCTGAAGGTTTTTTCCACCTTCCATCACTTTGCTCCCTACTTGTGTATTGTACCATAAGGACTTGCATGAATTGTCTTCTTTGGAAATCACTGAATTGAAGTTAGGGTCAAATTTCAATATATATTAAGTTATTGCAGTATAGAACGGATAGTACATGTATTAAGATTTGTCAGAAAATACCTTAGCTTTTTCATTTTGTAACCAAGGTTCCAAAACAATGACCAAGGCGTCGATAAGTACTCCGCACAGATTTTAATGACTTGATAATCGTTTCATGGTATATAAACGGAAACCTGCAAAATGGAAAGTAGTGCACTTACCATTCTGAAGGATTTAGATA
>NW_018485713.1:0-7538 GCF_002113885.1 Mizuhopecten yessoensis | reverse complement strand
CTGTATTACTGTATTACTGGATTACTGTAACACTGTATTACTGTAACACTGTATTACTGTATTACTGGGATGCCCAACTGATCAACCCGTTTATGTATGGCACGTTCTTTATGGTCTTACTTACCAGTAAAACTAAAAGCATCTGTCGTATTGAGGCAGGAACTTCATCCGATAAAACAGATCCTATCGACTCTGAAATGTACAAAATTACAGGGTTTTAGTAGCTCGTGTTGGTAGTTTTCTGAGTGAGAAAGATATATTTCTTGCATTAAAGATGTTTTTTTCCTTTTTTTTCCTTTTAACTTTCCTGGTACAATAAAACTAGAAACATAACATGCCGAATGTATTTGTCTTTATCAAGTACGTGATCCAAGTCTTACTTAATAACAGTTACATTTATCAAGTTTTCAATGCACATTACATTAAATATCATTAAAGTTCAACGAATAGTAAAGATATTGGATTGTCCATTAAACAGTACGATGTGAGTACATGTATATAGAAAATGTTTCGGTGATATACATAATTATGTTCCGTGTGTCTTTGTCTAGGTGTGTACAGATACTGGTTACAATATGACATGCATTTGATTTACCCGTCTTCATATTCAAGTTGCCTCTAATATGTCTGCCAGTTTATAAAATGCAGAAAAAAAATACCTTTCATGCTGTGTATACTGCATCGAGGCCATATATCACATAGATATATGTAGCAAAGGTTTGCACATCAAATACATTGTTGATTCGTTTTTTATGCGGCAAAAAATTTCTACAGCAATTTATATACAAATCAACCAATAAAACCCGTAGATATAGAATAAGCATTTGGCGGTACTGTTAAGGACGATACATAATGTTTTGTTATTTATGACATGCATATGCTCATGAATAAATATTTCGTCTGGTCGCGACCGGGGACACTGCTATACGTGTCCCGACTAGTTTATTGCATCTGATGTCCATTTTAGTGAGTTGCAATGAGATGAGATGATATACGATGAGACGATATACATCTGCTTGACATAACGATATTTCACCGGGGTCATTTTGTAAAAAGGTTCTTTAGTATAGTCTAAGAATGACGGAATTCAATAGGGATACTGACTTCCTGTATCGTACAAAATGTTTGATATGAAAATGCTGAACGATCCATAAATTGTAGCTATTATTCGTAAAAATAAATTTGCAAAATATGATCATATACAATAATTATATATAATATGATGTATATCTAATATATCATCTATATCAAATGATATAGACGATTTGAAAGATTCCTAGTCTAATATCATTAGCACGAATGAGCTTAACTGATCCGACAAACTAAAATTTTGATAGACGTATCCTTACATGCGTTACCTAACCATGTAACTATGCGTACTAAATCACTCTTGTATCGACAGACAAGGACAATGCTATGCATGATAAAATCATACAATTTGTTTATGGTTTACTTCGACTTGAGTGACACCCGATGCTGTCATTTTGATATCTTGATGTCTGATTAAACAATACAAGTGGGCGTGTCATGACAAGTAAAAACGTGCTAACAGTTGACTGTCACGTGATGCGGTGTTTACCTTCTATGCCGACTTTAAGGACGACCACGTCTCGGAATTCTAGAAATGTCACTTTTCGTATAGAGGAATCATTGGTCTGTAATATAAAAAAACAATAAAACCATATCCATGTCAGAGGATGTAGGTGTTAAAAACAACTGGTCATCGCGTACCGTTATATGACAAATGACAAAGTGATATAGGATGATTACTTTAGATGTAAGTTTACTGATTCATCAAAACGCAATTTGATAAACAAATAGATAAATAATCAAAAAATCAATAAATAAATACATAAATGAAGTATTGCAATCACTGAATATCCCCATTAACGATCAAGTATTGTCTAGCAAGTGTGTGAACGCTTATAGGGTGTCAAACTATGTATAATTTACTGCCATGGCAACGAGGTGACTGCCAGATGTACGATTGATTGTTAGGCGAGGCTCCTGTAGTAACGTATAATGAGAAGGATCAGATGGATAGCATTGGAGTGACATTACTTACAGGAAGTGGATAAAACAAAGCTTGTAACGTTGGGAGGATCTCGGCATGAAGATACGACCACTGTTCGCCCATCTTCTTTAATAACACAGAACCTAGAAATTAAAGAGCCTGCTATAAGGTAATTCATGACGTATGACGTATGGAACAACCTTCCGGAGGACGTTGTATCCGCTCCAAATATCAATAATTTTAAGAACAGAATAGATGGACTTTGGCAGAATGAAGAGTTTTATCAAAATTATAGGGTAAATTTAGATAACAATGAACTTTAACTTAATTTTATACAATTGTTTAATTTTTGAGTCCAGTGAAGAGGAGCTCTATCGGCACCTGTATTGGAAACTATCTTTAACTTTTAACTTTATGATGTATTGATTTAAGAGTATTTTGACTGAAATCTATCCATCTTAGCCATTTGTATAAGTATTATAAAATCGTGTGTATGCAGCATATGAATATTGAATAAATAAGAATGTGTAATGGTATAAAAGCATTGCAACAGTTATGCTTTAAGACTATTTACTACTTGAAACAACTACCCAGTATTTGAATGAGATCCCTTACAGGAAAGTAATATTATTTTTCTAATATTCCATATAGTTACATATGTGTTAAAAATAAATCTGAAATCGACCTAGTACAAAATAGCTTTATTAAAGAATAAACATTTTTTAATGGAGATTTTGAAACAGAAATTAATGTCGCAGTACTAGTATTATGTAGGTTTAAGACAGAATAAGATCACTGTTAATTCAACTACGTGATATGAACGTTCGAAAGTCGTTATCATGAAATGTCTCAGACAAGACGAGTAGAGTAATGAATAAATGGCTGCTGTCAAATATAATAAATACATGTACATGCACTTAGTATTGACTACTATTGATATATCTGAACTATAACATAAACGCCACTGCTTAAAAAATTACTAGATATAATCAGAGCAGTATAATATAAAGAGAAGAAGAGAATGCATCGACAAATATTATCATTGAGAAACACAACTGGCAGTGTCTTAAAGTTCGCTGACATTAGAACACTTTTGACTTTGTGCATCGTATTTACTAGTATCGGTGGATGTCCCATCACAATCCTGATTATAATTAGGACATGCTATGACCATCAAGCATGTAACATGCTCGTTGACAACACACAGGCAAACAGTTTCCTGTATGTCTTTCAGTTATAACAATAAAACAGCTGTTCGGACTGAACATAAACGTTAACCAGACATCTTTAAGTCCATAAACAATGGAATCGATATATTAAAATTGCTAAACTGACAGGTTCCGAAAGAACATTATTCCCAAACATTATAGAACAGGAAATCAGGTTGCGTAGCCGACTAGCATCAGTCCAAGATGTACATAAAAAGGCAATGAACAATCCTGTACAACATTACGTGAAGTCGTTTGTATGGCACGTGCATGTTGCGTGGTCGGCTTTATTTGAACGATTCCTACAGCGTTCTCACTTGTACACTGGCAATATTTGTAGTTTAGATTGGTGTTCAGAGAAAGTAAATATCATTTTGCCTTGTCGCCTAGCGTTGGCTTTTCGCCAATTTCTAATATATCAACATTAAAGAAAGCAATTCAAATTTAATATGAAACCAAATATGAAGCGACAAGAAGCGGTCTCTTTTATCATACAAAGCAGGATAACCCTGTAAACAGCTCTCCATTTTATCATTTTATTTAACCCTTAAATGAAATATGAATAGCTGAAAATAAGGATGATCAAGCTTTGATTATCCACCTTTGATTATTTGCTATTTCTGTAATTCATTTATGCATACAGTTGTTCTACTTTGAAAACGAAAATATGGCTTGATTTACGGTAAAACCATGACATATTGATTACTGACAAATGTCTTTCTGTCTGTCCTTAATTTGCACGGATTTACTAAAATGCTCAATTTCGAGGGTTATATTTCCCCCGGGAATCAAGTATAATGAATATGACATGTAAAACTATTGTTAAGGGGGATTCAGTAACTATTAAATTCGTGGGATGTATTTTTGCAGAAAGGTTGTTACTACGAAAAACGCAAAAATTAAAAACTGATTTTTTTCTACATTAAAAGATTTTCTTTAAAATAAGGAATTGTTATTTCTATCTTTATTTTCTTAAAGGTGTAACTCATTCCATGTTGTAATTACTTGTGTGTGTATTCAGTTACATGTTAACAACATTCGTATGGTAAAAACACGATAACGCTTCTTTTGTAATTGGAAATCTTCACCGATTGGTGTCGTTACATTTCTTACCTAAATCATTCTTCATTCCCTCCCGTAGAATCACCATTCCTTTCTTCAATAATTTGTCCTGCAATGAAAGCAAATGTCAATGAAGTCCGTTGAAAAACGTATTAAAACGATTTTAGTTTTACCTGTGGTTCGATGACGTAAACAATTGGTTTGACATCGACCGGTGATGGGAAATCGGAGCCCGCTCGATCAAACGTTTCATTCTCCAACCCAAGCTTCAATAATTTGTCTCTTCAATTAGATCAGACAGCTTTGTGTCAACATGTCCCTAATCCTGTTGATGAGGAGCAGGAGTATATAAATCGATGTTTCCATATATAGAACAATACATTTTATAAACACCATGAACGCCAAGCCCCCATTCTCCCTTCCCACCATCTTGTCATTTTCTTTCGAAGATGCAATTCTGTTAATAACTTATGGAATAAAAATCCTAAACAATAAAAAAATAAATAATCATGAAATGATTTTTACAACAGAACTTGTTGTTTCAATTAACAGATTTAAATTTGTCAGTTTTGAAAGTTTGAAAAAAAGAAAACATCGAAAGATTGTCACAGAGTACAAAACCGCAACATGAACACGAAATCATTTACATGGAGACCCTTTAAAAAGTACAAGGAATATAAGTACAGATATTTCGGAAGGGTAAGCGTCTTATGCTACATCGACGACACACATCATGTTAATCAACAAGACAAGACACACAAATGAGTATAATAAAAGACAAGAGTAGTTTAAGCGCAAAATAAAGAGAATGTTGAAGTGTCAACAAAACCACAACCCAAACACGAATTCCACAAAAAAACAGGGTGAAATATGAACGAAGAAAAGATCCCACGGAAACACCCGGAAACCCACACGGAGCACAAGACCAGGCGCTCCGGAATGGCAAGCGTCCCCCGCAACATCGACGACACCCGCCATGCGAATCCCAGCAATGTCACGCCCTCACGTCGAGAGCCCGGTAGGTGACAACTATACAACAAAGAATCCCAAATAGTGCAACAAAAGCCTTCACATCACAAAAAGAAGTCATACAAAACTTCCCGCGAAATCCCGATGACGACCACAAAAATATACTTCCAAATAAGATCATTATGGTGAGCATTTACTTGCCCATTCTCTCCAAATTGTAAACTACAAACATTTTGCTGCTGTTTTTGCAAGTTTGCTGCAAGTGATTGGCAAGTGACACACACATTGAATGTCAGTGTACTCTGTCAATTTGCGTTACGGTGGGGAAAATAGAACTTTGTTACCTACTGAAAGACATCGCAACATTTTGGTTCGTTTTATTTTCCTTTTTATCAACTTGCTTCTTTCGTTTCATCTCAGCAAGGGGGGTCCTACGTTCTGTCCCCTAACTGTGACAAACAAGGAGTGACTTATTGATTTTAGCTGGTCTCTTCATACTTTAACAAGTTGGAGGTAAAAAATGGTTAGCCCCTTATTAGTATAACGTGACCGAATACGAGTGTTATGTTATCGTGTTCAGGTCATGACATTTCAGTGGGATGATGCTTTAAATTGACCTATCAGTGGCACTTCCGTCTTAATTTAACCTTTGAACCTGTTGTGAGGATGATATAACACATACAACCGAACGTATCGGTAATCAATGTAAGGTCGGATGCATACTGGGAAAATAGCATCAAATACGACCGTTTAACTTGGCAACATGTTCCATGTGGAATTAGGTGTGTATTACGTTGATCGATTTTCCGAACACTGTTGCTAGTTCTAGACCGATGTCAATGACAAACCTTTCAAAACAAGTCTACTTTATGGTGAACACGGGATCGTATTGAGTAATCCCAGCAAACTGTCCAAATGTGTATGTAGGTTCGGCTGTGTTTGAGTATCGGTAATAAGATTCTCTCGGGCAGGGGAAATCGATAGCCTAGTCAGCGGTTTATAAATCTCCCAAAGTAGATAGAAAGCAAACATTTCAGAAACACAAAATTAATGCAGTTTTTTGTCATATCAAAACTAACTGTCCTTAATTGTAATTTAACTTACATAATAATCTTTTATACAAGATATGCAAGTAATTCAGCTATTTCATTTTGAACCCTATTGATTCATTTTCCCCCAATTTCTATAAAAAACATAACCCATAATTCAAAATGATGTATAACTTTTTCATTATGGGTTCATCATTTCGAAGCCAGGTATACACCATACTGTAAAAAAAAAAAGACAAAAAAAAAATAAAAAAAAAATCCTACTGCTATTAGATAATAAAATTTTGTAACAAAGCTAACCAGGCTTTAGGAAACTTAGCAAAACCGTTTGTATCCTAACAACAGGCATTTTGCTAACGTCACAAAAAAAATCTGTCCTCCCTTTCTTATCAACTTAAGAAGATTATTGTGTTTCGTCTGACATTTGCGTAGCGTCTCTGTCATTAGCCCACGTTTCTAACAAATCTCTTTGTACTATTATAAAGTCAATGGTCATACCGGCGTTGCACGAAGGAGATGTGGGGGAATCTAAGGTCAAAAGACGAAAGTTGTTTTTCTGTAATCTTTTTTTCTTTATATGTGTTGCTTATAACGAACACCAATGCAATTGGCACTCAGATCGATAAACGTATACTGCAAAAGTATAGTTCTTTTAAACCTCGGATATCTGCACTCTGGTTTTCCCATATATATTACTGTAAAAGTCAAAAGTTATCGCGGTATGCTTTTTTCGCGTTTACTAAATTACGGCGCAAATATATGTAAATACTTAATAGAATTATTAAAAGATGTAAAATAGGTAAGTATAGACAGAATAAAACATGACGACTGACTACATGGAATTGGTTGTATTGATAATATCAATTGTAAGTATAGAACATATTTCTGATCTTTTGCCAACCCCAAAATTTCACACCGTCACGAAACGAAGATTTCCACACGCAAGAAATTTCGCGTTTACATTAACCAAAAGAATCGCATTTATACAGTATTACATCGCACGTAAAGAAACATATGTTTCATTTTCGATAACAATTGTAGATATATAAGATGTTCATTTTCGACATCGACGCTCTTGTTTCTTATCTCTAAATACATCTTTATAGTTATATTTTAATACATCTTTATAGTGGATTGACTTCGGCATGGTATTTCAGTGAGATAGCATTATTAAGTCGGCATCGGATCCGCGCTATCACAAGGAGGCAAGTACACAAACATACCCTGTCTCCGGCA
>NW_018485712.1:0-7535 GCF_002113885.1 Mizuhopecten yessoensis | reverse complement strand
ATAAGGTCGGACCTAGTAATCTGACGCTGCTTTCAGGCGAGCCTTTACAAAGCCTTGGAAGGCCTGCATAAACATTTTCAGGTCTGCAGGATTTATACCCGAAAATGTTACATTCAATGACGGTCAATCCGGTTGTTCCGCATAAACTAACAGGCCGATTGGGAAGGTAAAACTAGTCAGGGGAGGTAATAAGGTGAAATGGAGAACTGGAGGATGTTAAAATAGATAAGGTGATGTAACCAGGAAAATTGAAAATTAGAGAATGGAGAAGTGGAGAATGAAAAACTATATCAAGGGGGGTAATCGATGTAAAGGGAGAAACTGCATTAATAAAAATATAAACCAAGATCATGGGAGGTAATCAAAGTAACTTGATATATAGTTAAAATAAATATTGGAATGGTAATAAGGCTAACGCAGATGAAGGTATGTCAATAATAAATCTAAATATCATGGGGAACAGTCAAGGTAAATATAGCGTAAGGTAGTTCAAGGGAAACAGGGGAGATAATCCGGATAAAGGAAAAACAAGGATATAATTAGGTAATAAGTGTACTATTTAAAATGCTTTACATAGAGAAATTGTCAACTCACCAGAACGACTGACATTTCATCCAATACTTCACCTGTGGTTGTATCAGATAGTCAATGTCATGATACACTTTAATCTTTCGTATTGAGTCACACACCTGAACGAGAAAAATATTATCGCAAATTTGTCTAAGATAGTCGTTAAAATGTTAAACGCTTTTCTGTAGTTCAACTTGGGATGTTTTTTGGAAAGTCTTGTTAGTTTTGTAATCGTTATGTTCATTTGCTGTTTGTATAACATATATAGCAACATTTTAAACAATGGAAGAATATTTTAACGAATCACATGAAGCAGAATGTATTTACATTTTCTAGACAGCCAACAAATGAATAACTCTTAGTGCAAATTGTCACTATTTATCAAACAAAATCTCAGTACAAAGTTAACGTAACAATCAGCAAGCTTGTCCGGCCATGAACAATTTTCTAAGTGTTATCACCGACGCATACAACACGTCCCCTGAATTATCACTCCTGGGTTTTACCCAACCGTTTAGGTCATGTAAGCTAATGACAAATGGCCACTTATGTCAAATCTATTATGGCAAGTCAAACCCGTCTAAAGCCATGCGCTATGTGACGTTTATGTCATGTTAGCTTTCGACAATATACGTACAGGTCTTGTAACAAGGATGGAATTTCAATAACTTAACAAAATCCAAACTCTTCTTGTGATTTTCTTATCCGGTATCACTAGATTTTTGCGCGCACAAAATGCATTAAATTTATTTTTAATTACATTATTCTACAATTGTATATCTATGCGTATGATTCGGCTGTTTTTTTCTGTTGGACACCTGTAGGTACTCGACGTCCTAGGGATCAATGCGGTTAGGAATGGGCTGGCTATTGGCCCCTAAAACAAACATACATACGCCGGGTACTTGAAATGTTTCCAGGTGTTTTAGTCAGTTCACGTTACATTCTAGGTCTTGTCACATTATAGACCAAAGAACTGTTTCATTGTTTTTTGTGAATTATAAATATAAATGACGGTTAAATCCGTCCATCCTTTACGGTACAACACTGGTATTTCACTCTCTTTGTCGGAAGGCAGGTCCGGATTTCTGGAACATAAATTGTCCTTGGAATAGATATTCCGGTAAATGAGAATTTTGATTAAATGAGAACGGTGTTTTTTATATTTTTATCTAAAAGATTTATATTAAACTTGTTACACTCGCCTTTGACCAAGTTGCCCGGGGTTCGATCACCCAATCGTGTAAAGGTATCGGGTCACCTACACGACCACTTGGGTCTTCACAAATTACTCCGGTTTCCTGGCAGAGTAAGATCCCTGCGCGCTTTTATACCAGTTGAGAAAAAATAGTTTCATAATTGTTGTAAAATAGATAAAGTTTGCACATAAATTGGTTACGACATCTCCAGTTACAAGATGTTCATTTTTGTTTTACTCCTTTAGAATATGTTTCGCGAAGAGCATTTTTAATGCATACAAAGGAGAATGACGATCTTATAATAACAGAAACCTATCCACATATTGAGACAGTGTTGTCACCTACAGTGTACTGTACCAAAGAAGTGTTTGTTCCCCCTATAAACGGGGATGTCCAACCGATGGCGATGTTGAAACGGCGGACCCGTGTTCATCACAAAAACTCTTCTGCGTAAATACAATGACGGGGAACAGTGAATAAGTTTGGTATGGCCTAAACGAAAATATCACAGAAACCAAGTGATATTTGAACCGGACAAAGTTCAAGTGTTAACGAGGTCCCCAACACCGAAGTTTGGTCCAAACTTTGTCATAACACCGGCTTCCGATACCAACACAAACCGGTGTATACACAAACACATGTACCCAGTATAACAGCGTACGTGTGGGTGGATGAGGCATGGTGTTGTTAATTTATGGACAAGTCCATGCAAATGTAAATTACTTCATATAGACATTCTACCAAAATACTTTCACGCAGACTTTAAATAAAACTTTAAAGTAAAAACTTGTTTCTATCATGACTTGTGCTGGTTACGTCAGCTATCCGAGATTTGTGAAACACCACGACGTGCTTGCCCCTTTATATATGCGACATTTCGTTTTCACGTGGGTGGTAATAACTTAAAGGAGAAAAATTGTTTTTAACTGCGAAAAAACGTCCACAAAAGATAGGGAACTCTATCATATTCTAGAATAATATTCGATAAAACAAGAAAACAAGAAAGATAGGTACACTATTCGATGGAACAGTACGGACACGTTCAATCGAGGTTTGCTTTGATAGTTGAGGGGACATGATTTCGCAAATGAAATTCTGTTTTTACGGCACAATCATTCCGAACGTAGCACAGCCAATCTATAAATTAAGGGACTATAAGAGGGAGTTGTGGTAAAAATATCGTCGATTCAGCAAAACCACAAATACAAAATGTATATATTATCAAGTTGATAGTTACTTTTGTATTTTCAAATTGAAAACGGACTGTTCTATGCGCAAAATGTGACCGTTTTGATGGGGGTAAATTTCAATTCTGTATCAGGTACTTTGCATATATTAATTGGTTCAACCGATCCTAATAGTATTACCGTTATTTAACACGTACCCGTTGTGTGGTACACACATGTATGATCCATGTTAAATGCCATTAATGAAATACAAATAAATGTAAGAAAATGATGCTCGCATAATACAGCCGGGCCCTGCGGACCGCTCTGTGAGCGTGACGTTTATCCTCATCCTCACAACTATCGCACCTCGTACAGTAACTGTCAACAGAGCACAGAGATTTGTTAGCTACTCCAAACTTCTCAGCAGGAACCACAAACGGTTCATTATTGTTGGACAATAACAATTTTCACAAAAATTTTAAACGTTTATTATGTAACGAAACTATCAATAGAAAACAGCGAATACCAAAGCCTTTATACTGTCTGCAATTAGAGAGCGATACGGCAAGCACAGTCGAAACCTAAGTTCATTTCGCGATTCTTCAGCTATGAATGCTTTCAAAGGATAAAGAGATAGCCTGCCGCGGTGCCTGTTGGGTTGGTCAATGGAATTTGCTGTGAGTGCGATCGATGTCTGCGCAGGGGTATTAGATAGAGTTAAGGGCCTTTGTGTAACTCTCTGGGTGTCTTTTCACCTCTGTGGACTGTTCAACAAAATGAACTTCACCTATACAGTTCCAGCAGATCATTAAAGATAGTTTGTGATACTTTCAGAACTTCGGGGATGATCGTGAAAGTCCGCCACATTTGAGAGTCCTCCCATCTAGCTATTGTGTTTTTAGAATGAACAAACAAACAACTTGGAAAGAGGGACACAATATCACCGGAAGTGTAGTATGAGTTTGTCACACTGCGTCCTCTCATAACAAAGAACGTGGAAAATAATTAAATATGAACGATAGCTCTAGCATGTTAAACGCTTAAGTAATAGAATGCTTCTGCGTTGGTAAGCTGTTTTGTAAGGAAACTCACGTCACCGACTCCGGTGATATTGAAGAGAACTGTGTCTATCAAACAAAAATACATCGATATTTAATAAATCTCATCAACTTGTGGTCCTATTTGAAAAGCTGACTTGTACAGAACTGTACGGCATGGTAAGCTTCCTCTGGGATCCGTAGTGGCCAGACCACTCTGTATAACAACTGTCAATAAGTGATAGTTTTCTGTTATGTTTTACCTCCCGTTTTATTTTATTTTTTACGAGTATTCGTAAGCAACACTGTGTTAAACTTCATCCATGACCTACAGCTATTCTAGCTATAATATTCAATTATAGAACACCATTTACCAACCACGTGGTACAAAGGACGCGAGTTCGTCGTATACGTAACATGAACACACTATTACACAGAAGTATGAGGAGGTTTTAACATAGCGAGTAGGCCGAGATCACGATCTCTCCTGGCATACAAACTAATGATAACCCTGAACCATACGGGAGGATTTCATTACGTATACATCGCCCGCAATAATTTGTGACAAAAGATAACATTTTGTAATCCGTCCCCCAATACAGCCCAGAAAGAAACGGTGATCGACTAATAAGCCACTATGTGAAATTTAAGCTCTAAGCATTTATCTCTCAATTTCCATACAATATCAAACTGTCAGGGGCCGGGTAGTGTGCTTGAATTATTGAGATTTAGGTATGCATGAAGGGCCGATTGTGTCGGTCGATTCTTTTCACCCAACCTTAAATACAGGATGGAGTCTCCCACATCAATCAAAGGTAGGTTCTATTTAAACAGAAGGGGTATGTTGCGTTTTGGTGGCCGCTTCTGTGAGAAAATCGAAAACGTTGTTTTCACCTTTCTTAACATTTCGTTTCGTTTGTTTTTTCACTGCATTCCGTTCTTTCTATGCACCTTTACAAGCCCATTCAAGTGTAATGTTATTAATTCATTTTGCCAGTGAAAGAATACGGATTTTTCAATTAGATGGTTGCAACGTTTGTAAAGGGATATCTGATAAAGTCTTCTTCTGTCCCCTCCCCAACATAAATCACCTCTACTAAAGCTTCTGGTGTGGTACTTTCGTAATGGAAATAGCAGGATTATTTTGCGGTAATAGAAATGTTCCGATAAAGTATATACATATGTACTATGCTATGTTATATCATTTAAAAGGTGTGGGTTTTTTTTATTAAAGTTAGTGAATTCCAATGACATTGGTTTAAAAGTTTTGAAAGAAATAAATAGCCCTGCATCTACACTTTAAAATTATTCATCCGATATTTTCCAAAATACCTTTTAATCATATTTCAAAAAGTTAATTATGACTCCGTATATACAGGCCTTTGTTGAAAGCATGGTATCTTAAATAATTATTTTTATTCCAGTAACAAATAATGTTCTGTGCTTATTTCCGAAAAATATCATGACTTTATGAATGAGACAATCATGACGCCATAGTAACAGTATTCATTGATACTACTACACTTGTTATAATCAATTTACGCAGCAACATTAATCAATACTTTCTATAGCTGATTAGATGAGATTTGGGATTGAAAAGCTACTTCAATAATTGTACTTCTTCCCCTATTAAAAAAAGATGACGGTTTGATCACGAGTATTATACATTCCCCATCTAACTTTCCTACAAATCGTTTTAATGGTCTTCATAAAAACATGGTCTACAAAATTAAAATTCTCCGGTAGGAGGAGTGGGGTGTGGCAAGTCTCAATAAAACTGAAGGATCCCTGCCCCCACCGCACTGTGTTTTTTTCCTACATACAGTAACCTCCCCTTTTCTTCCGTTTGCATATAACTTCTGTGGTACATGTAGCTCAATCGATTAGAGCGATGATATAGCAATCTGAAGTCCTCGGTTCGAATCCCGGTCTATCCCCGCTGATATTTTTACACTCAAAACACTGTTAATTATATGCTGTTAAGTTCGTCTCTATTACCTCTCGTAAAAGTCCCGAAAGGTATGGTTTTCTTTTCAGAAATGATTTAACAAAGCTCTAGTCATGCCCAAAATCACAGTTCCCAACACTTCGTAACAGTTTTTGATAGTTGTACGGGGATCCTCGAGTACTATAATCATCAACAATACCCGTTCTTGTCCGTCAGATTATAAGGGAAGTTACCAACTACGGTCCTGTTATGAAAATCTGTTTTATCGTCTGAGTGAATATGGCCTGTTGGAGAAATGAAATCCATAGCAAGACGATGAGCAGAGGTAATACTAGCCTCGTTCAACCAGACGCTTGATCACTTGTAATTTGTATCTTGCGCAGACAATAAGAGTCTGGTTGAACAAGACTAAGACCAGTAACGTAACGAATCAATACACCGGTTTTTACTCAGATTAACCGTGGTTTGCCGATCGTGATATTATTGTAGATATGTTGAAGCATTAGTGAGTCACTAGATAGACATTTGCCAGCAAAGCATGTACAAATCTCAACGCTGAACGCGAAACGTAACATGACGTACGTTTGGGCAAGGAAAACACAAAGGCCCTGAAGTCAGTCAAGAGTGTGGATATATTTATATTAATCTATCACAAACTTTTTGCTGAGCTGAATATATGATAATATTAACATGAAAAATAGTAAGCGAAACGAAGCCGAGGTCATTATCAGGCAATATCACTTGTGATATTCTTATAACGACATATTACAGTCAAAACAGTCCATAACTGTATAAATATGTATGAAAGTACACGTTTTTCATTAAAAAGATGGAATATATGCAAATATTTAAGGGGAATAAACTACATTTGGTAGAGAACATAAAGACGTTACCATAAGTACGTTACGTATGACGTCATAAAGAGGAAATAAACCGGGTACTTCTCCAAAAATAGTAAGACAAATTAGTTATCGCAAATCACCGACATACACCTGATTATGACCCAACCATTGAGGGTGTAAGAAAAACGCGTCATCTAATATTTGTGTTTAATAGGTTCAGCATGTTTTCCATTTTCTTAACAGTTTAATTCAATTGAAAATTTAAATGCCCTTGTAGTTTCCCATCTTGCTACTCAACATTGTGTTTTTCGTATGTAAACATACCGACTGTCTCAGAGCGAGTATAACGTTCAATAGACAGAATAGAAAATGAAATTTAATAACAAGTTCTATTTAAATACGCCATGAATTATGAATTGTGGGCTCGGCGAAAGTCAATAGAATCTTTTGTCATAAAGTAGTTCTTTATCGCTTAATTTCTAACGGGTGTATTGTTTGGGGTCAATAATGTCTAGGCTATACCAATGAACGTAGGTTTAAAAGTCAATAAAGTGCCACCGTAAGAATAGCTCGGTTTAAATTTCTTTATGAAACACACAAGTACGCCGAGTACAAGATATATCAATTAGTTGTCAAATCGATAGAAGTCATATCAGTTCTCGTCATATTGTGAACCACTTGCGATGAACAAAATAAGTAGCATCTTGATAAATATAACACATTACTGAACTCATTCACCCCTGAAGACACTTTTGAACTCTTCCAATTCA
>NW_018485711.1:0-7518 GCF_002113885.1 Mizuhopecten yessoensis | reverse complement strand
AGCTATCTGGTCGCCGACGATCGACCAAGTCCAGTTCCGCTACATATTAACCTTGCCTCAAGCAAACTTTCTGATTGTTACACGACATGTAGCTTGTGATAATATTTCATCACTACCTCTCGAGCACACAACGCTATAACGACAAAGTTATTCCAATATCTACCACTACAGTACATGAACTGCTAAGTTTATATATTAACTAGGAGTAGGTGGGATTATCTCGCCACTTCAGTTGATTTACACAATGGCTGAGGGTGGGAACTTCATTCCTACAAATCGTTATAAAAGGTCTCGTGACGATGCATCTCTAGAACTCTGCGGAAGGTGTGAAACAAAAATAGATACAACATCTAACACTTTACCATGTAGTGGCTGTAAGCTACTCTTCTGTCAGAAATGCACAAGTATGCACTGTATATGCCTGTATACAAAATGGAAAACTAGCGGACATGTCTAGGTGCTGCGGGAGCTGCAAACATACCAAACCAACACTAGATAACATCAATGCTGCCATAAGCCAGCTTTGTCAGTCAAATGACTAGAGAATTACAGGGATTGTACCAGACTACATGATCTTGAACTAAATACTAGAAATCAGATCAAGGAGGAAATGACAAACACTAGACACGTCATACTAGAACAATTAAATGTTGAAATCAACAGCATAGTCGACAAAAGAACAAAGGAACTAGAGGACCGTAAGGCGAGAGAAACCAACATTATAATGTTCAACATACCGGAAAACACATCGGCCAACAAATTGGAAAACAAAACAAAGGATGAACAAGACTTTACAAAGTTATTTCCAAGTCTAGGTCTGGAAAATGCAGCCATAACAACACATTTCAGGCTGGGGAAATATATCCAAAATAAAACTAGGCCACTTATCGTTATATTGGCAAATAAGAAACAACGCAAGAGAGATACCAACAAAAGCTCCAGTACATCTCAAGAATGCCATACTAACAAAGGATAGGACGCCAGAACAGATAAAGGAGAGGAAAGTAGCTAGGGCACAAATGAAAACTACAGCGCCAAATATCATAACAACGACTGCTACTGTACATACTAATCATATGCCTAATGAACACAGGAGAAATGTACCAAATTCACATATACCTGACAAAGAGCAAACAGTCCCTGTACAACTAACTGTACAAAGCCCTATATCAAGAGTTATTGTTAATCACTGGTCCCTTTCTGGCGAACTGGACGAGTCCGATGAAAACACATTTCCTTACCCAACACCGGCAAATAATTCTGTGATGGACGTTACTCTAATTGAAAAAGACAGCTTTGTTCCACCTACATCGCCCGAAGTAAATCGTGCATAGGCTGACAGTTTTACTCTTTTAAATGATGTAAAAACGAGGGCTTCGTGTCTTTTTTACCACAGCAATCTGATTTTTTTCTTCTCAAATATCGACGTCCTGACAGTAACCAAAAACGCTGAAATAAAGAAATACATTACTCGAAAAAGCCCAGATGTTATCTGCCTCACTGAAATAAATCCAAAGTCAACATCAATACCGATAGACGAGCAGACCTTTAATATCGAAGTGTATAATGCCTTCTTTGGGAAACATAAGAAACCAGGAGTAGTAACAGACACCGCAGCTCACCTCGCAGCAGGGGAGGCAGTAATTGACGACGACAATGAGAAATTTGTGCTAATCAGTCAAAATAGTGATGACCAAGCCAACATAAAACTTCTGCTGGATACTGTATCTGCAATGCCTATGTCACATCTACTACTGGTAGGAGACTTCAACCTGAAAGAAATTGATTGGGAGACACTTAATTCAAATACCAACAACAGCCACATAGCATCCAAATTTGTCGGGAAAGTTCGCGACTGCTTTCTGCATGTACGCAACATGTTAGTCAACCAACTCGTTATAAGGACAAGTACCCTCTCTTCTAGATCTAGTGTTAACTAACGAAGAGAACATGATTGATGTAATAAACTACCAACCAGGATTAGGCAAGAGTGACCATATCGTCTTAACATTTGAATTTCTTTGCTATTCAAAACCCTATACCAACAAAATTGACAAATTGAGTTATCATGGAAGAGATAATAATAACATCAGAGAGGACCTCCAGACCTTGGACATAGGTGAGCTAAAGTCAATGGAAGGTACAGTGGACACCTGGAACTACTTTGCTGAAAAACTATTCAGCACTATGAAAAGAAATATATAAGTGAGCAAAGTATCAACGGGAAAATCCACAAAAAACATACATAGACAACAGCTCGATGGCGGCTATTCATAAAAAACACAAGGCATGTGTTCGGTTATTGTACTGCAAAACTAAAGAAAATTTTGAGAAGTTTAGAAAAGCAAGACAAGAAGTGACATCACAAGCGAAAAACTCAATAAGAAATTGCGAAAAAGGACTAGCACGTTAAGCAAACTAACTAAACCTGATGGAACGCTTGCAACAGATGCTGAAGAAACATCAGAAACATTGAATAATTACATGTGTTCGTCAATGACACAAACATCAATGAGCCAAACATTCTACCTAGAACATATAGAGAACCTTTGAACATCATAATAATAACAACAGAAAGTGTCACGAAAGCAATCAACAGACTTAATCCAAACAAAGCGGCTGGACCACACAATATCCACCCAATGTTGCTAACCAATACAATTGAAGAAATAGCAGAACCCCTGTAAATAATCTTCACCAGGTCCCTAGAAGAAGGCAAGCTACCAGAGTGCTGGAAACAGGCTTTTGTAACACCAATTTTCTAAAAAGGGTCTAAAATAAATTCGTGTAACTATAGACCAATTAGTCCCACGTCAGTCATATCCAAATTAATTCAGAGAATTATCCGAGACAATATTCTACAACATCTGAACCAAAATAGCCTGCTAACCAACAGTCAACATGGATTTAGAACTTTTAGAGTCAGTCGAAGACAGGACAAAAATCATGGATTCTGGAAACAATGTGGACGTAGTCTTCTTAAAGTTTGCCAAAGCATTCGATAAAGTTTCTCAGCGTCTGCTGCTGCACAAACTGGAGCTATATGGTATAAGAGGGAAAAATACTAGATTGGATAAGAGCATACCTGTCTAACTTGACCCAGAGAGTCGTCCTTAATAGGACACAGTCAAATCCCCTACCAGTCACCAGTATAGTCCCCAAGGGGGCGTCTTAGGACCCCTCTTATTCCTGATCTATGTGAACGACATGCCAGATGTGGTTAACTGTGTGATAAAAATGTGTGTAGATGATACCAGACTCGACAGCAAAATATCCAAACCTGAAGATAGAGCTAACCTGCAAACTAGCATTAATAACATTTGCGAATGGACAGAAACGTGGCAAATGGAACTAAATGTAGAGAAATGCAAACACATGGAGATTGAGCATAAACCAAAAACATCATCATATGGAATAGTCAACAAAGGCCAGGAAATCAACATCACCAAAACAAGGACGGAAAAAGACCTCGGGGTAACAATTGACGATAAACTAAAATTGAGTGAGCAAACACCTACAAGAGTCGACTAAATGTGCATTTGAGAAATCACCCCAGGAAATTCAGTCTACTAGAACATTTAATGCTAAATGTAAATAGTGTAAATATTATTAGCGCGAAACCGGAAGTGAATTAATGTAACAGTGTATGAAAAAATATTCAGACATCGAAACAAGCTCCAATGAGCTTTCTAATGATGGAAGATACTGTGAATAAATTTACAATGCTGTGTCTTTAGCAATTTTAACGAGAAATCAGGTCCTTGCCACTCCTATCGAAATAAACAGTACGGCAGAACTACTGTATACCGGAAAATTTTCGCGCAGTTAAAATTTCGCCCTTCGTCCAATATAAAATTCGCCCTTCATATTAAATTTCTTTGTATATTCGCTGTAATGATGATTTAGAAAAAGGCACAGTACACAGTAATAATTTCCGTTGCAGTATCATTCCAGAATCCCCCAGGTGGCTTCTTTTGGTGGGAAGGAGAAAACAAGCTATGCAAATCCTCCGAAAAATAGCCAAGGTCAACGGAACGACCTTGACCGGAGAGATAACAGAAGTATGCCGGGAAAGTGGGTCGTTGAGGGACATTCTAACCTTATTGAAAATGCCTAAGCTCGTACTCAGATGGACCATCGTGTCATTTATTTGGTAGGTATTTTCGTAAGGAAATTCCACACGAACATATTGGCACTTTATTTGGAGGCGATTTAAAAGCAGAAAGAAAAATGCGACTTAAAAATTTGTAATTGGGAAATATTTAATCCTTTTAAGAGCGCACATCGATGTCTTGATTTTTCGATAAAAACACATGATCTTAACAAACGGACAAAGGAATACAAAAACTATTATCGCAAGCTTTTGATCATCGTTTGATGAACAAGTGAGTTTATTTGATGGTACTGGTAGCAGTACGGTTATATAGTTATATAGAGTTTTGTTTAGTCCCTGTGAAAACCGAGAATATACTAACTTTGCCATTGGTAGAATTCAGCGTTTATACAATTCCATATAAAGTACATTTAGTAGGGCTGACTATAAAGTATACTTTGTGACATAGAAAGACTTTCATTCTTAGAGAAATATTAGTTTTTTAAAAAACAACATACAAGTTTTCATTCAATTTTAATCATATAAAATTACACACATACCTCAAAATGTTAAACAACAACGCATATTGACTGGGTGTTTGTTGGTAAGTGGTGGCTCTAATATTTCCTTCATATTTCGTAATTGGTAATTCGCTTTCCTTATACTTTCATCACCAATAAGTTTCTTTCGTTATACGTCAACACCAATAAGTTTCCTTCGTTATACGTCATCATCAATAAGTTTCCTTCGCTATACGTCATCATCAATAAGTTTCCTTCGTTATACTTTCTTCATCAATAAGTTGCCTACCTCATCCATTCATAATCAGTATTTCACATTGCTCATCTTTTCATCATCATTAAGTTGGTTCCTAATCCTTTTTATCATCTGTAAGTTGTTTTCCTAATCCTTTATCATCAATAAGTTGCCGTCCTCGTTCTTCTTCCTCATACTTTGGTCAATTATTCGTTATTTTCGTTGCCTTCCTAATCCGTTCTTTATCAGTTGCCTTCCTCACACCTTTTTTCGCCGTTAATTTGCCTAGTTAAAATAAGTTGCCTTCCTCATACCTTCATCATTCGGAGGTTTTTTACCTCCTATACTTTAATCACATCAAAGTTGTCTTTCTCATCCTGCCGTCATCAAAAATTTGCCTTCATCATAAACTCGTACTGTGTAAGTTGCCTTCAACATACTTTTGCTTTCGTCATCAATTGGTGTGACATCACGTTGTTATTATATTTAGGTTTGCCATATCTCTATCCTACTATGGTCTCATCTTGAATGCCGGAAGAATCGGCGGGAATATTTACCTCAACTTCCTGGTGTCCGCCATAGTCGAGGCCCTAGGCTACAGCTCGTGTCTCGTTATCAACGACAGGTTCGGACGGAAGATCATGAACTGTGGCAGCCTCGTTCTGACGGGAGTGGCCTGTCTATCCACCATACTAACCACGCAGCTGGGAGGCGAATGTGAGAGTTTCTGCGTATCTATGTTATTAGTTAAAAGAGAAAATAAGAACTCCTCCTTTAAGTTCACCAGTCGGTTATATTGCGTCGAGCGTAAACAATTAACATTTTCGACTTCCTCCGAACCGCTAAACTGGTTGACATAAAACTCGGTACAAACTGATCTTTCTTTTCATGCCGAACTGAATATCAAGCATGGCCGCAATGGCTTCCGATTTGTTCAGATGTTGTTGACTTCTCAAGAATGTCTGAAGCGATTGACTTAAAAAAATCAAAAAAATCGCGTTTTCTCCTTAAGAATGGCTGGGGTTATTGACTTCAAACTTTGTACAAATGTTTATGATGAAATAAGTGTTGCTACTTTTTGTTTCGATCTGAAGATCCAAGATTAATGCCATAGCTTCTGATTGACAGAGCTACCTGAAGACTTCTTCTCAAGAACGGCTACATCAATCCCCAACTTGCGTTATTACGATTGCTGTCAATCCGAAAATGTATTATAGCTTCCCTGACCTCTGATTTGCTAAGACATTTTCGCCTTTTTTCTCTTAGGACGGATGCACTTATTGTCTCTAACTTTTTTACAAATGATCCTTTTGAGGTTCCTAAAAGGTGTTCTTTCTTTTCGAGCCGATCAGGTGGAAAACACGTTTAATTTGCTTCGACATTCTCGGATTCCCAAGAATGGTTGAAGTGATTGACTTCAAACTGTGTAATGTGGTCCCAAAAAAAGAATTCTTACTTTCATGTCCATCTTAATTTTTTTTTAAATAACAGATGCTCCAAACTTCGTGCAACTGTTCCTTACGTGATCCCCACACAAGATTGTTCTTTTTCATGCCAATCAGAAAATCCAAAATGGCATCTAATTGACTGGGAGATTTTTGATTTGAACGCATGTAAGCGTAAAGGCTCATTGGGCCTCATGTTATATTATGAATTGTCCTCAGACATGAAGTTTGAAATCTAAGCAAATGCAAAATTATCTTACAAAGCAAATGTTTTCGTCGGAGCATTCGTGTCGCACAAACTATAATATAGTGGGAATATATCGAAAAACAAGAACAGTTTGTAATCTGCGGTATTGTTTATTTGCTTCCCAAACGTAGAAACTGAAGTAACAACATTCCTTTTTTTCCAGCCCTCAGTTGGTTTACCATCACCCTGTCTATGATTGGAAAGTTCGGAGTTTCAGCAGCATTCGGAAATATCTTCATTTACACCTCGGAACTGTTTCCAACGTCCAGTCGTAGTTTCATTCTTTCCTCGTCCAATATCTTCGCACGTATCGGATCCCTGATATCGCCCTACATTGCCGACCTGGTAAGCAATATGGTTTTAGTACCCCAAGATTATTTCAACGTTATACCAGTCATCTGCGATAGATTTTGGTGTTTGGGAGAGGGCATTAATTTTGAGATGAGTTAAAAATGCTTAAGAAAAGTCGTTTGTCTTGTGAACCAAAAGAGTTCGATAATGCTTCGGAAAATATCTTGCCTATTGGAAAAGTCCCCTGTGTTAAATATATTTTGTTTGATAAAGAGATCAACCATGACCCTAATCGATAACACAGCAAACTAAAATTACGCTAACGTATACAGTTCATGTTCAGAGCTTCAGACCGTGTCGCAAATATGATGGAATTTCGAAGTAATTGGGATTAAAATTCATCAAATTCATTCATAAAAGTCACATAAGGTAGACTTTTTGAATGGTGCATTTTCATTAGATTGCACTGCGTATACTTGTGTAAGGTAGCTACATACAAAGGTAGCTCGTACAAACATGGCGTCCGATATTCTATCTAACGTGGCATTAGTCACTGATCTAGAGTTTTCTTTGCCTTGAAATCCTCCCCAATAGATTTCCAGTTCCGGTACATAACTTCAATGATGTTATCATTCCTCTTGCAATTTCCGTTGAACAAAAAAAAAGTACTCCTAACTTCGGCGGGG
>NW_018485710.1:0-7498 GCF_002113885.1 Mizuhopecten yessoensis | reverse complement strand
CATGTTTATATAAAACAACAGACCCTAAGATAACACAATATGACATTACTCATGAATGTTTATATATTTGATGTTCGAAATTACACAATATCATTAATCAATCTTACATCCTTTTTTCCTTTGAGTTTGTTGTCTGTTTACAATTGTAGCTAACGTTACGATAACATGCACCCGGTTTTGTATAATAAAACTATTTCAAATTAGAAATGCCGTTCTGTTTTGGTTTCCCCAGTGCATCTCGAGAAGACATGGATATTGAACACAATTATGATTAATGTATAGACCGCGTGAGATATTTCTAGTCATTGGGATTGTTCCAGATCCTTGTTGGTATAGCAGGTTTGCATAGAGACGACACGAACTCCAGTATGTTTCATACTGACAAATTTTAATTACCTGTATAACGATAGCATGTACAAGAGACAAGGCTAACAAAATATTCATATATGACAATAATCATTTGTGGGAAAGGAATAGTTAGCTCTTATAACCAAATCACTTTGAAGCCAATACCTCTTCTACAGTTCAACATCTTAACTCTATTATTGCCAATTCTTATCCTCCAACTGCTGAAATACAATAACGAATTCAATGTAACGTTTTCGAAATAAAAATTTTGTAGGCAATTATAAAATATTGTACACTTTTATTGCATTATAGATCGAATAAGGTGATCACGATGTACAATGTTATGGCAAATAAAACATCATCATTGGTGCATTTATGTGATATGCGATCAGAAGATTTATTGCTGAAATTCAGCAAGGGATTTCAAATAAATATACATATAATACCATCTATTGTAAGAGCAATCTCTATTACATAATGCCTATTTTTTTATGGAAAAAATAGACCATACGCTTACGCGAGAAATAAGATGTTCGTACGAATATTTTACATACAAAGCAATAAAATTATTAGAGTTCAATGTTCTTTTTCACATTTTCCATTTTTCAAAATGTAGTATGTATGTAAGTTTTAGCTGGACACAGCGTTAAACATTATACATAAAATATACATACATTGAGTAGCTTTCAAGTACTAAGAAATACGAAGTAAGAGAACAAAATGATTTCGTGTGTTTTATTACCTCAGAAAATACGCAATATCCTCACTCTTTGACACAAAATATATATTTAAAAAGCGATGAAACTAGTTTAACCATCAACTAGCTTTATAACAAACTTATTTTCAACAGAGAGACACATTTGATATGTGTCCGTGTGCAGCAGTAAGCAATACAGATACCAAGCTGTGTTACATATAAAACTTCGTTTGCATAATTAGTAGATCGTCACAACTAAAATATGTTGTATACTGAATTTACATGTCGAAAAGTGTCTTTTCAACAAAGTTAGCTTAATTTTGAAACCATTTTTACGTTTCGTTTTTCGACTTTATCTTTTGATATTATTATGGTACTGATATTTTTATTTTGTATCAAACAGACAAATATACCGAATCAATGAGTTTTAAGAAACATTATTGGTGTCAGGAAACAGAAAATTAGTTGAAAAATGATTTCTGATGACTTGCTGTTTCCGGTGTAAAGAAAGATAACTCGTGTTTTACATTTCAAGTCTCAAAAAAAATATGTAATAGAGATTTTAGTGATTTATTTGTTTTATTCTGCTATAGTATGTAATAAATTACTTTATTTGATCCGTTTACTGTACAGGTACAGATATATCGGTAAAAGCATTAGTCTGTTGTAGGATAGTTCACTTGTGAAATCAATCATCTTTCAAAACTTTTTGCATGAATACTAACTGCAATGTAATACAGATCCTAAACATATTTTGTGATGAAAGAACCTGTACATCATTAGAAAATTTATTTTAGATAGAGAATGATGCTGATTTCGTGATAGCTTGAATACTAGCTGAAGTGTAATACAGTCCTCAAATATTTTTGCGATTCAGGTATATGTAGCCACATCAATCAAATATAAAGGTTTAGACAAAGTATGATGCTGACTGAATGAACGCTTAAAGTTGACGATTTATTTGTTGATTTTTGTGAATGATATTTTATGGACAGACGATCTATTTTCAATTGAGACTAAGTACATGTATGACTCTCTTTACATTTATCTGTATATTATAATATATAATAATAAAGCTTAGCTGACAAGACGTAAACGCTATAAATTCCAATAATTGGTCATAAATACAAATAAATTCGCAGAACAGCGACTAGGAATTAGTTTAGCTGAATGTTATCAGATGGAGTTGTAAAGCATGACAAGGATAATTCATCAACATTTGTTTTTAAAGTGTATTCTAAAATATTTGAAATCATGTAGAAATTAATTTGAAAAATAATGCCATTTCTATAACACTTTTCATAAAAGAATAGTTCTGAAATTTGTTCGTCCGCTTTACCTTAAACAAATATCTTAGCAAACACTAAACAGGTACATGTATTTAGATAACGAACATCAAACACATTCATTCAACTTACGTAATTTTAAAGAACTTAAACATATATGTATATTGAATATAGAATTAAAAAAAACAATCATTTGTGTAAGATTAAGTCATTATTACTATAACGTGCGACTACAGTGAGACGTTCTATCACGATGTGATCATTTATACATTGACAAACAAGGGACAACGGTGTTCTCATCCTGGCCGATGTTTTCCCGAATTTTAGTCATGGCATACACCTTTCTTTCCCTTTTCCTTAGCCATATGTACTCCTTGTCTTTGTCATCGTTATTGACAAGCAAGATCAGCTTAATTGTTATGATATTATTCATGAGATGTATGATCACATATCAACTCTAAGTTTCTTACCTCACCAACTCAACTCATAATTTAGATACTTTAGAAATAATTGCTCTTTTCGTATTCGATGACCACCTCAGAGTAATGATTTCGTCCTAATCGGCGATAGTAAATTGAAATCTGAATTTGCAACAAAATTGCAGTACAACTTCATCCAAAAACATATAGAGCAATGTTGATATCACAAATTGGAAGTAAATGGGGCTATTAAAACTCGGGAGTATATATATTGCTGTAACTTATCGAGAAACAAACTTCGTTGATGGCTTACTTGAAAGGCATATCTGATATATACTTTTACAGAAACAAATAGAAAATATAAATAATTTGCCATCAACAAAAGTGATAATTGTTATTTATGAGTCAACAAACAGTCATATGTCTGTTTAAAACATTATGGTTTCACCAACAAACGATGACAATAATTATTTCTAAAACATTTTCATCCGTCAACCAGAATGCATTTGAAAATATTTGGAAAAAGATCAAATCTTCTTATATCAAGTTTCCAACAAGATAACGAAGACAAACTTGTAAGAAATTGGTTTTAAAAGATAAAACATTAAAAAAGGCTAAGTTATATGACGCTTATTAGCAATATACATTTGTATAAGAGGACACACATTGTTTACATCGTCATTGGTCTCGGTCAATATTAATTTCTCAGAACCATGTAACCATATATTTTTCTAAAGTCCATAACCGATAAATCTCTATATAGATCTGGCGTTATAATATAATGATACACTCTGCTTCTTCCTATATGATAGTCGTTTAATTCTAAGTTGAGTTTTGTTCTCGTGAAGAATTATCCTTATACTACTTGTAAAACATTTTTCATTCATCAACACAATGGTATATTCTACTTATTATATTTCCAAAAGGCACCATGACGATATCAATGACAGAACAGGGCTATTTATGGTCTATCAGATCACGTTGCGTCTGAATCTGCAACGTTGAATGTGTACCTGTATGGATAACTTCATGTATTTCGCTAGTAAAACAATAATACAAAGATATTGACAAAATCTGCATTACGATTCCATAGTAACAGTTGTCTAGCAACTTGATCACGTGACCACTTGGTATCAAAATATAAAATGTTATTGCAGTCATTAACTGTTATAATAGGCTCAATATGACCTCAAGGATAAGCACAATTTTGTATGAATAAATTCAAAAAAATGCTTTACATTGAAAACAAAATATATAAGAGATAAAAAGAGTTTTGAATGTCTTCTATAAACAGGATTTCTCTACATGTATGTATGGCCCTGGCATAATGAAAATTCTGTGCGTTGGTTTGACATACATTTAAAGACATAGACTACATAATGCTTTCCTCGATGTGTCCTTAAGTAAATGGTATCATTTAGTTAAAAGATACTATTTCAATAATCAATATTGCGCAATATTTGTTGAAGTCCTTTTCAAATTTTTCCATAAAAACCGCATGCTGCCATGTACTTTACAGAACTGTTAATGTTAATTTTTTTAATGTTTAAAAATAAAAATAGGAAATAAGGAAACTGAATGAGTCCAATCCAGGATCTGATTTTGTTGCCATAAGGGGAATATGATAGAACTGCAAAATAAAAATAAGAGTCCAGTTTGTGGGCAGCAAAACATTAAAGAAAACGTGACAAGGGAGCCTACAGTCAGAAAGCCACAAAAACAAACTCGTTCTAGTGCTTTATCTTCCGTTTAAGAGGGAGAAAAATGCAAATCAAACAAAAGTGTAGTGGAATCCTGCTTCAGGATTATTACCTATGCAGTGGTACTCGTTACCTTAAGCTTTAAATCATGAAAGATACCATAGATGTCGGATACATACGCAGTCAAACGCTGTATACAGAACAGCGTATATCAAACGTCTCCGTTACAGTTGACAGGTGATGCCGAGTTCACGGTTGTTAGCACATCTTGGTTCATATGTCCATCCGCTAAAAGAGCAGTACTCCAGTCGTAGCTCGCTACCACGACAACTGACCGTTCGCATCCACACTATCCCCGTGCTTGCATTGTACTTTGAATATCTGGAATAGGTCTTGTAGCTGTAAATACATAAAATGCGTACGCGCATCAAGAGTGCAAGACACTGGAGAAGGTTAAAAGTTATTTTGACTTTGTGATATACACTGTAAAAAGTGAAATTGTTGCGTGTGGAAAGGTTGACGTTGTGATCTTAAAACTGTTCGCGATTTAAAAATGTTTAGGTTGTCAATAGTTCTGAATTTTTTTATATTTTACATTCAATTGTTGGAACGCACAACGTTACAAAATGTGCGGTGTGCGTACGATGTACGAACGATGAAATATTGGGCGTTTAAATATTGCACATAGATGTGCGCACGATTGACGAACGATGTTTGATGGCAATTTTAGTTGATATAAGTAGAGAAATGGTTTTAACAACAAATAGAATTTCGTTTGAAAGTTATATAATTTTGATTTAAAGATAGTTTACCACATCTTAGCTCGATCTGTATGTTTATCTACATTTTATGTAGTTCAAAAATTGTTTTCATGTTTATTCATAATGGACATCGATAAATCGACACGTAAAAACACACACGCACCGTACACACGAAAATGTACCTGGGGTTTGTCGTTACCCGGGGCATTTACATAACTTGGCTAGGTGTGACAATGCTGTAAGTGTCTCCCACAAAGAAAAATATAGATCGAAACAAATGAAATTAGGTAAGGTCCAGTAGTGTTTACATAACCGTCATACAGTATAAATCACTGATCAACTCTTTGTGTCGGGCACACGCCAGGCCTCCAGGTCACTTATCCAAATGTTATTTACCTGTGTTGGTACCCAAGACCGAGGACCTATTTTTTACATTTTTGTTTTTGTTTTCGTTCCACTTTTGATTTGTAAATAAACCTATTATACATTGCCATTTTCACAATCACTTACATCTACCATCTACCATCGTTACATTGTAAATTTACAATGTAAATCGTGGAAAGCGATTACATTCAACCTTTAAACATACTTCAGCATAAAAGGAATAAAAAGGGGCCATACCTTTGTACATACGACTCATGAGATCCAATTTTAGCAATATACACTCCTACATGTACATATGTACCATCCTAAGTGGTATTTGATGAAATACAAAATTTGGCAGTTTTAAGTGACGTATTATCCGCAACATGTTACAAACAAAGTAGCGAAAGATGAATAAGGGGACATGACTCAGTGTATAGCGGTACACGAGACTCGATTTCAGTTCATGAACTATCGCCATTAAAATGAGTGCACATATAATAATATACAGTTCAATCATTATACGAATTGAGTATACCGGAACGCCTCTAATACTAATTGAAGCTCCGGCTATTGGATTGATGGAGGAGTACAAATGTATAGTCCCCCTGGTAGTAAAGGCGGTATATTAAAACTGATTAATGACTCATGATATGCTGATATAATATTTACAATCGATGTAACACATAACAATATGCATATATAGATACAAAAGGAACGGACTATAAATGCATCATGTCTTAAAACCTTCAATTCAAAATTTCTGTTCTTTTTTTTTTAATTTGAATACATTCTTGATACCCACAAAATTTGCCCTGCCAGTGCTTAAATATTTTAATGGATTTTTTTAAATTTCTTATAGAGGCAATATTTTATTCCCTTTAAGACACTAAGAGAACTTTTAGAGTGATTTTATCGACGTCTTAGTCATTGTGTCCAGTGTTCTGGTCATAAGTGCATAGATGACACTGGATAGCTAAACATATTGATAAGTATTTATTGTAAGTCAATTACTTCATTCATTGAAACGAACATTTTGTGTTCCACGTAATATTGCTGTATGTGTCAACAGAGCAATGTATTCCTTATAAATCAATTAATATAGGCATAGAGGCTATGAACATTGGAATGAGACGGACCACGAAGAGGAAAAAGTTTGAGTGTCAACCGGCAAACTTTCCCAGACAGTTTCATTGGATAGTGTTTTGATGATATTGCACTTGACTATCAGATTGCCTCGTGTTTTATTATGTTAATGATTTATGATATCACTATTTGGATAGTTAACAAGATTTTGATAATAACTAGAATCTTTCAAATTAATTGAGAAGAGACGGTCTTCTGAACATCAGTGTTTCAATTTGTCGAAAACACACCAAAAAATATGACAGTTTATGAAACAAATATTTGTAATTCACCGATTAGAAGTTATTTTCAAAAAAACATATTGATTAGTATTTTACAAAGAAAATTATTCTATAAAATGGTGTAACAATTTATTACTTAAGCTCAGAAGACATACCTGTATCCTCCCAGTTGTCGGCAAGCAACTCGAGCAACATATGAGTTCATATTACTATCACAGACGGTCCCAAAGCCCGATGGTCCATATATTTCCAGTCTGCCTGAGAGCGAGTCTCCACCAACCAACCTCATATCACCATCTATGAAATAAATCATAATAATGTAAATAGGTACCGGATTGTGTAAACAGGGAATTTCTATGTAAGTAGTTTGTAGAAACCGTTTATAAACGAATGTTATTAAGTAAGTGGATATTATATCACAAATCATGTTATTAGGTTAGTGGATATTGTACCAAAAGGAAATGTTATTTTAAAAGTATATCACAAATACATACTATTTAGTTAGTGAATAGTGTATCACAAAGAAATGTTACTTTGTATTAATTTAGTGGATAGTG
>NW_018485709.1:0-7478 GCF_002113885.1 Mizuhopecten yessoensis | reverse complement strand
GGATTAAATGTCACCGGACCTCTATGTCACATCCATCTTGACAAAGCGAAATAGTTGTAAAGATATGTTCTATATTGCGTTATTATGTGTTCGCCCTTCGCAAAGTGTCTCTACTCTTAGGAGAGAAAGGAACAACTAATAAATGTAAAGGCGAATATCAAAGTTGTCCAGGTGTTCAGCAGTATAAATGACATTAACAGTTACTGACTGTGTGATATATTTGTATATTACAGCTAGTTTATGCGTTGGAAAGCCTGACAACCACATGACTCGCCACCCGTACCGCTGTGATCACTATATCAGGTGTAACAACAGCACGGTGCACGTTCTCAAGTGCGAGAACAAGCTCTGCTTCAACACCGAGACCAATACCTGTGGCCAGACAGGTAAGCACGTAGCCAACCAGTCTGCCTCATGATTATAATCTGTCCATACTTCTCTTATTTTGTTGATGATGCTAATGATAAACATATTATTTCTGTGATTTGTTATGATTGTTTGATATTAACAAACAGGATATTAACAACATTATACCAAAATATGTTGGAGAATTATACCGAGTTTTAACAAGATCCATAAAGCAATACCTTTACAAAGTATGATATTTTACTTCTATATATGATATACGACCAGGCCTTGTTTTATTAAAAACCTCAAACACGTTGTTTTCTTAATTTCTTTACATCCCTGAACGTGTATTATTATGTCTGTAAAAGGTTTACTCGGACATATCTAATAATCTGTCTAGATGGAATAAGAAAAGAAAATGAACAAGAAGCTTCGGGTCGTTCGTTTAACAAAATCCAAAAACGACAAATTATCAACAGATTTGACCAATAGTGTGTAACACGTTTTTTCAACAGGTATTGTGATGCATGACGTGGTGGCCTATATGAATGAAGGTGTGACGTCACTGACGTGCCGTGTGCAACATCTCGGTTCCTGGAGTGCACTTCGTCTTAGGAAGATACTGCCATCTGGTGACAGTATCACAATTGTAGTTGCATCCAACAAAACAAATGTAACAATTCAGGATCCGAACATGCGAGGGCGACTGTTTGCGGATATTCAAACGACTCAATATGAAGCTAACCTTAAACTATGGATATACACATTAGAGTGCGATGATGCGGGAACGTATCTTTGTGAGGCGGATGTTGATTATGAGTTACCCGCAACACGTGCACAGCTCACTCTCAAAGGTAATAAAAGACACCATCTAAAGCGCTTTATGTTCGAGGGGTAATTCGTTCATGGTTTTATACCTGAGGCATATAGGCAAATATTCAGTTCCGGGTAACATCTTAAATAGTCAATAGTCCTGACTATTTTCTAGTCCTATGTTTCGCGTAATTCGTAAGCTGTACATTTCATAGCTATGTATGAACAACGTGGAAAACACACTAGTTGCAGAAGTATATGTACACCGTAGAGTGATAACACTTAACTTTTATTCATGACATGTCCGTCAATATGACAATGCTAGCCGCTTATACTTCACTGTCCAGTGCACGTAAAGGCAACATGTTTAGTTAGCCGTTATATGCATATGAATATCGCATTATAGTAACTATATTGGTAAGCAAGGTACAGTCTTTGGCAGATACATTTATGTTTTGCGCCAAATATAAAAAGTTATTTTATTTTCTAGGCACAGGTATATGTAAAAATAAATAGCATCAAAACCGTCTGGAGAGACACCTGCCTGACGTCGCCACAAACATGACTGATAATACATTATTCCCGTTTACAGACAACTTTTAGTCAGTTTTATGTCGTACATAAGACGTAAACAGTGTAACGTTAAGTAACTGGCACCATATCATGGTATATACTTGAGCAACTTCCCTAAACTATGTTCAATTTTCTCACGAAGTTTATTTGACATGAAGGACATTAACTGGTCTCCGAGTCATCCTTTAATCTACAGTACACCTGTTTTCGACATATTTAGGTCAGACACAATCGTTTAGTTGACGTCACCTTCAGTTGTTATGTTGATGATTAAATGGTTACAGCACAATGACGTCATGAGCACTAAATACTCTCTAGTATACATGAATAATTAAATAAGATAGAACATCTACATGAGACAGTTATTTAACAAGGATTCAATGTATTCATGTATGAGGTTATAAACAACATACCAATAGGCAAGATAAAACAGTTTATCCCACAATGTGATTATAACAAGATGTTGTATAACCCAGTACCCACAATTACTTTGTGATTAAAATATCTCCGTTGTGATCCACTGGTCGATTCCAGAATGAAACCGGAATTGGTTTCGCACACTTAAGTGCAAATTTACGAACGGTAATGTGATGTCATTATTCCGTCCTTGACGACCTTTTGTCCGGCGGAGTTGTTCGGTTCAAGTTATCGTGAAGACATTTACCATATTAAATGACAATGATTAGTAACGATCTGCAACAAAATCTTGTGTATGCTATAAAAGCCATTTCACAGATGTATGTGGATATATATCACCCTGGTTTAAGCCATTTGGGAATGTACCAATACGCACAATGCAATAGGAGAGGTCAGGTGGACACACGAACGATATTGTCTTTAGATTAAGATCTGGTCTGTGACAACGAATATGTTGGTGTTTTAAATCTGTCATATTTTATATTTGAATCCTATTCAGACTGGTATCAATGCGAAAATATCATACTGGGATTAAAAAAGATCAACAGACACAAAGAGACAGAAATAAAAAAACAAAAACAAAAAACACTAAAAAAAACAATAACATCATTTTTACAATTGCAAAACAAATTCGTTAGAGAAAGTCATATTAACGATGGAGCAAGCTAACCAAACTTTGAAAAAGACTGTATTTGAGTAAGACCTAATTATGTATGGAGTGTCGTAGATGTACCTATTACTGGATGGCAGAAGATGTATTACTGACGCCGACCTTTACTATACTTAATACAGAGAACACGTCAACCTGTCACAAAAAACATGGCACAGTGATGAGGTTAAGTCTTAAAAACTATTCACGGAATGTACCTATAATCATTAATATACAGTGTTATGTGTTTGTCAAAAAGGGCGTATTTCATATTGAAAATGCCATTTACAGTATTGCCAATTTGTTGCAAACCCCAGCAGTGAAATAAATAACTAAATGATAAATCAATCTACATACAGTCTATAATTTATTAGTTTGAATTAAAAATGCAATGACACATAATATAATCAAGACCAATATATCTGTTTAGAAAAAATAAGTGTCAGACCATCTATGCTAATTAAACATATGTTTAAACAATATTACCGAGATTTTAGTGTTATATCAATATGGGGCTCTGTTTACGCATACCATACTTTATAATTATCTGTTTTTACCTAATAAATATTATAAATAATTTCATTTACTTTCCAGTAAACTTATCATTTTAGCTTATTGAATGAATTATTATATTTATCTCGTTTTGTCAAATTTCAGTGAAGCCAAAACCGCCACAGATCACGAGTCCAATAGAAATCCTGGAAGGGAAACGACTCAGGCAAAGCTTTACGTGTGAGGGAGAGGTAGGGTATCCCAATGGTGCCCTACGGTGGGAAGTCAAGTACAAGGACCAAACCAAGTTCTCCGGAGTTTCTTTGGCAGTATTCAACGACACCAAGACTAAATCCGTGGTCGGGAACTGCTCCAAAATCATCAGGCGAGAATTGTCCTTTACACCTTCAACAGAACAAGACGAAATGGTGTTGAGATGTGTTGTTGAAAATAACGACACATTACCAGATGGGCAGACATTGTGGGATTCGTTCAAAGTTCATGTCATTCCAGGTAGGAACTATCAGTCTAAAATAGCATTCCAACAGAATACATAACGGTTCAAAATTATCCGCGACTTTTTATAAAGAGGATTTACACATGTATTTTGTATGCATTCTTATTATGGTATTCCTATTGAAATTTAGCGTATATGCATTAAACTGTTAGATACGTCTACTGATTTTGCAGGTTCTTCTAAAGACATTTCTTTTAATTTTAGTGCATAGTAAATTAATTTTCTCCTAGATAAAGTTGTTTCGTCTTTAAATATGACAGTCGAACTTTAACCTCAAACAAACTATGTTTTCTTAGATTCATTTAAATGATTTTGAAGTAAAACAGTAAACACATACATAAGTTTGACTTCAATCTATAGGAATATGGTTAGTTATTTAAAATAATATTGATTATGTGAATGAACAAAGCTCGCAATGGCAAAGGTTTTATAACCTTAATCTCCATATCAACGGGATATTCAAGTTGTATTAAAGAGCTTGTATCATTAAACTGACAAATTAGATCAGAGACGACTTCGAAATGAAAGAGAAAAAAAAAATATTGTCGTATTTATGATAAAGATGTTCGACTGTTTCCTATTTAAGCAAACTTCTGTAGTTCCGACAACTCAACGTACCTGATCCACCCTCACAACTGTCGACAGTATATCCAGTGTGCCCAGGGATACGTGTACGTCAGACAGTGTAGCGTCGGTCTCTGCTTCAATCCCGACACTCAACAGTGTGACATCCCAGAACCGATAGAGTTCACTGTCTGTACGTATACCCTATATATACTACCTCACTCTCACAGTCAGCTCATTTTCCAGTTTAGTTTAATTATACGAAAAAAATGTTAAAAGGAGGAGGGGGGAGTGTCTTTAATTGATAAATCTTTTAACGTGATTTTACTTATATTTTATTGAAAGTTATACAATAATGAATGCATAAATCGATAAAACTATAGGATAGATTTGAATAATTGTATGTTTGTAAAGGTACACAACTCTAACACAACCAAGAAAGTATAATTTGTAAGATGACATACATGTATCCTTAACGACCAGTTATATCTAGCTTCTCTGAATACATCTTGTGAAGATATTGATTTGCTTTTCCGTGTACTATATATAGTGACGGTGAGTTGAAAATAATGAAAACTTTAATGAAATACAATTATGGAGTTATTCTTCAGTAATGTTTACAATTTGATATTTTTTATCCAGAGTATTATATCTAACGAATAATTTTCATCCTACTGACTTCTATACAATTTTTGGTATCAATCATAAACCAGTCTTCGGTTAAAAGTCAATTTTAAAACGGGTATCAAACTAGGATGAATAACACACACGGAAAATTTACTGAAGTATATCGTTCAATTAGTTATTCTCTTTTTATTTTATTTTTTCAGTGGCTTCATGGCTTTTGCTATTCAGCAAATGAAAATTTGTTTTTGTAAATATGTGATGTTTGAATTAATGGACATTTGTTTAACTTCCTTTTTTATTTCACTCACTAGTTGATCCAGAGTTTCCTTGTCGACCAAACAAAAATGGTGTATACTTTCCACATGCCTTCCTCTGTAACAAGTACACGTGGTGTGTACAAGGAAAGGGAATCCTCCAACACTGTCCCTTAGGAACTCTCTACCTGGCAGACGGCCAATGCACATTTAACACAGAACAGTCGCTCTGCTACAGCAAGGACGAGTTATGATAACTTTAGAAGGTTTATTTATCTGAAGACCACACAATGGACCAATCGTTTAAAACTACCCTTGTCATGTTCTCAAGAGATCTTAGTTAATATACCGTGGAATGAACGAATTGTGATAGTTCATATTAAGTATGAAGATTTCGTTGGATTAACATATGATAAATTCAAAGTTCGGCGTGATAAAGATTTAAACACATTGAATCTTTCCTTGTCAAAGTTGTGCTAAGCACTGCACAATGTTGTGATGGTTAAGCTTCATGGCTATCTGCAAACTAAGCTTTGGGCAAATTGTTGAATAATTACCTAAGATAGTGCTAATTGTTGAATAATTACCTATGATAGTGTTAATTGCCGAACAAAACATTTTACGGTGTTATCAAACAGTTACAATCCAGGAATTCATCTGAAAAAGAATTCTACAGTAGACGCCCGAGAGCCAGATATAGTGTGTGAGCAACAACATGCTTCATGTGAAAGACTGACGTCAGTAATACCTCTATAACGGTGTAAACATAAAAATAGATTTCTGCTATAGCAACGACATACATTTCCTCTGGGTAAAGGCGGTGGTACAGTGCATAAGTTTTGAAACAAGAAATTTACTACTGAAGAAAGTGTTACTTTGAAAAGCCGGTTCATCAATAATAGCGGAGTACCAGTAAACCTGTATTTCACAATACGTGTGCAACTATGGCTGTAGACTGTAATGAATAATTCGAAAAAGCGGAAGCAGCTTGAAGGTATTCCAGGAAAAGAAATCTGATAATGAGGATAATTCCTGTCACAGCACATAAAACTATCGAACGAAGGCAGCGTTAAGTGTATGGAGATCACAGTTTTGGATCCTATTGGAGTAACATAATTAAAACATACTGAGTATCTCAAATCATTTAATTGTGTTCTCTTGTCAAAAGTCAGAGGAAACTTGTCTAGTGAACGATATGAAAGTGCAAGTGATGGTCTTTTGTCAAGAAATACAAATGTTTCCTTGAAGGAAATAACTCTTCTTACGACTTTTTGTGATATTCAGAGTGCTTCTGTTTCCAGTTCAAGGTCAAAATTTGTGCAACGAAGGATCAATAGCAAAAAAAAGATCAGGATTAAATTCACTATCGTCTTATAGTTTGACAGTCAACAATTATCTCGGTAACGAGCGGTTTTATAAAACACGACTGAGACATTGACTGGTTCATAAAACGAGTTAAATCTGTTGTTAGTTTCATAGTTTACATGTGTACATAGGTGTCATTTTTCTGCAAATCATTTACATTTTTACATTTAATCACAGAGCAATGCATAAAACAACTACTACATCTCAATAAATACATGAAATCGTTTTGGTAATCTTGTAAATGAGTGCAAATATTCTTGTAGTTTGCTTTTGCCATATTGTGTGGCATATAGCAGAAATAGAGAATCCTATGATTTTCGAATTCAGCTTGCTAATGAATCAGCACCATTATAATCAACTGTTACATTGAGTGTTAAGATTAAATTAAATGAAATTAAAACTTTCTAATTGTTTAATAGATTGTTAACAATGCCAGTTTTTAATATGTCTCAATAATTCGGTGGCAGAGAGGAAATAACGTCTTTAGACAACTAAGTGCACAAGGACTGTGTCATTTTATTTGTTGCACATTTCGTCTCATTTGAAAAATATTTGTAATGATTCCAGATGTTACTATGACAGTATTGTAGATTCTAAAATGCGAAATAACTTATTTTATCAACATTGTGTACATATAAAGGACTATTAGGATGTCAAACGTGGAACACATGGTGAGTTTGATTCATGTCATCATCTAAAGTTAATGCAAACCCATTACTTACACACGTGCCGTATTACCTGGCCTTATTAGATATACATACTATTACACATGTTTGTAAAGTTATACACGGATGATCCGTCATTTACCGTCCTGAAATGACCATAGCTGTAGATAGGACGTTAAACAATACTAAACCAA
>NW_018485708.1:0-7464 GCF_002113885.1 Mizuhopecten yessoensis | reverse complement strand
AATCAGACACACCCATTTCTATCTTTTTGCAAGTTCGATAAAAAACAACAACATTGGTCTGCCACAGATTGTGCTCCAATGATGGGACTGATGTGACCTTTGAATCTTTTGCTTATCAGACGCCGAAAAACCATTTTTTTTATGATAGACTCATTGGAAATGTTTTCTTTTGTATAAAAAACGTTAAAGGGTCGGAGGCGACTAATTGCCATGTAAAATATCATATTAAAGAGCGTTAGAGAAACCAAAATTGATCTGCTACCTTCATTGCAACACGTTAATATCTTTTATTTGCTCATTTTCATACTCTTTTTCTCTGTGCTGTCTGCCGATGCACACTTTAATGTATTAGAATTATAATTATTACTATTTAAGTATCAATGTACATGTATGTGCATTTGCAGAAAGTGAATGTACATCTTTATATTAAAAAAACCCACCTTGTTTATGTAAAGCTATTAAAGTTGAAGAGATGAACATTTGTATGAACATTTTAAATTAAAAAAAAAGTATTTGTAAAGTTGTTAGTTGAACAAATGATGAAGAACGCAAAACAAAACACATCAGTTCCATTCATATGGGTCCCTGTGATATTTAATCTAAGAGTTCTATTGGATGTGGTTCTAATGTTTTCTATAAAGCATCATGATACAGCTTAGAAGCAACATCTTGCACAGACAACTAGACAGTACGTCATTTAGCAGCCATCTTGGAGGCAATTCTGGAAATGGCAGCCATCTTGAATGAGGCATAAATAGAAGAAATAACCGTGACTATACACCACATCTCTCCACGACTACCGCCTTAATGACTGGAGAGTGTACAACTGTACCTGATCCCCTGAAGACAGATAGCGCGAGCATAAATTTCAGTTTATTATTATAATCAAGTATGAATAAAATAATTTATAAATCAACATAATAATTTGCCATATTTATAGTGAGATTGATATTTTTACCAGTAGTAAACGTATGCTGTATCCCACTGTTTGATCGTAAGGGGCGATATATTTGCCCCTTTACCTGCAGAATAGCGGATTTTGACTTGTATCTAAAAAGACCAAAATTGCCCCCATTGCAACACCTAAGATCTTTTCGTTTTAAAGATATCCTATCGAAGTTCTCTCTTTTATATTTTGTTCATACATTATAGAATATTTCACACATTTGTTTGAAATCGGTGCACTCCATTTAAAAATATTTGACAAAATTGTTGAATCAAAGCATGGCAATACGATTGATTTTCATTTCTAAAAAAAATGTCAACAGGCGTAATGTAGGTTAGCCTATGCGTAGTCGCTAGAGGACAGCTTCCTTTCTGTGGTCAAGTGTTGTTGCCCATACATCCACAATAGGTTGAATTCAAAATGACTACGAGTCACCACAAATATTGTCAGATGTTACCAGAAAGGCCAGTGTAATAAATCCAGGAAAGCCTGCTATAACCACGTGCTTAATCGTTTTAGACCTTGAACATTTTGATATCGATAATTTTTAGGTCTGGAGGATAAATTTAACATGAAAAGGCGTTGAAAAAAACCCCCAAAAACCCAACCGTATATTATAACGTCTATTATAATTTAATCAGAATGTGAAATTACATTACTCGTTCGTCTATATTCAACGCTTCAAGCAGCCCGACTTCATAGAGGAAACGTAACACACACAGGTGATTGTTACATTCCAATTCTGTAATAGATACAATATGTAAAACATAAATAAGTTCGTGTTACATTGTACAAACAGATCGTCTTCACGAATATTTAATATTGGCAGTGAACATAAACATGACTAAACAATCAATTTACAAAGGAGCAGTATCACGCAATGTAAAACAGGTTTGGTATACAGTATCCAGAATGATTAAAGGCACAGTTACATGTGTCTTAAGTTCAGCTCTCTTCATACAGTAACACATATGCGAGTATTGTGTACGTCTACATAGTTCGATAGCATCATGTTGCGTTCAATCGGGACGGATCAGCTTACTTCCACAACGGAAGTTGAAGTATTGGAACTCAAGGTAAATGAACTCGAGATAGAACTTCATCGGGCATCGTTGAAGAAACGAATTGCCGATTTTGAAAGTCAGCTGGATAGCATCGCAGCAACCAACAACCGCCAGTCGGACCTTCGGGCTAGTGTTGAAGTTCAGCCTATCGCTGCACACCCTTCGGCGCCTATGGCAGCTGATAGAGGTACGAATAAATCTAAAGTTAGAAAAATACAGGACTTTGTGTGGCTTGGAGCTAGATAACTGGTTGACGACTACCACCAGGTGGAGGTTCGAAATGGGTATAACTTCAATTGGGCAGCTCTCGTAAATTGTCGTTGGAGGAAGTGACAGTTGAGAAATGGGGATACGCTAGTATACAAATTTTATTGGACATGCTAAATTCTGGCGAGATGCCCCTCGACAATGTGCCAAATTATCTTCATTATATCCAGTCCGTATTCCGCCTTTTTACCAACTAGAGTGTCCTGCTATACTATCGGGAATACAGATAGTCCCAATTTTGTGACGGTTTTATCTGGAACGAACCTCGGCCACCGCTCAGGGAGGTTAATCTAATACCACGAACAGAAAACACAAATGTGAAGGCTATGAAAGACATAATGTCAGGGAATAGTGGTGAAAAGACGCAGCCAGTTGTGAACAAACAAAAATCTCGGGGGCGAGGACCTTTCTTATCGGATGGCCTCGAAATCTGTCGTCTGTTCAACCAGGAAAGGTGTACGCGCAGCGAGTGTCGATTAGCTCACAGCTGCTATATTTGTTATGATGGTAGCTATCCAGCAGCTAAACATGCATACAACAGCTCTTCCGGAACTACCGCAGTGTTTCAAAAAACTAATACATTCACGCACTACAGCTTCACATGATTTAAAGTATGAAGCGTGGTGTATGTTATTGCCTTGTGATGACCCGGACATACATTTCATCCTAGATGGTGTGGAATCAGGTTTTGATAGTGTTGACTCTTAAGAGTCATTTGTTACGACTAAATTAACAATATGTAAAAACTATAAATCAGCTTTAATGTGTAGAGAACAGGGTGAATCCCAAATCAAGGAGGAGTTGGTTCACAGTAATGGTGTGATGTGTGATGAAAATAGTGCTTTGGGTGCCATACCAAAATCTACTGGTAAAATCAGACTGATTCACGATGCTAGCATTACAGTTGTGGGTGTATTAAGGATTTTGCTTCCTAAATGTCATGTACATAATTATATGGATCTTAGAAATGCATCAGCTGTAATTAAACATGTAGTTTTCTAGCTAAGGTAGATTTGAAGAGTGTGTACAGGTCAGTGAATTAAGCACCAAGTAATTATAAGCTTACAAGCCTAAGTTGGCACTTTTTAGGTGAATCTGAGACTTCGTAATTTTATGATGCCAAGTTACCATTCGGGGCTTCCGAAAGTCCTACCATGTTTTAGAAATTAGCAGCTAAGTGTGTAGGGTGAACAAGGGCATGTATATATTGATGATATTTAATTATTGAAGATACAAAGGAAACATGTATGTCTATTTTGAATAACCTTATGTACACATTGCGGTGTTTCTGTCCAACAAAAACGTGGTTTACACTGACACGTCTTCGCGAGGAGCTAAATAAATAAAGGTACATCACGTTAGCACTGCCTTATGTAATATCTGCGTCAATTGTTTTGGAATCAGACAACTTTTAAATTTTCGTTGTCTGCCAAATATAATAAGAGGTGTGACAATGTTATTGCAGACGCCATATCTCGTATTCATGACCTCAGTATGTTTTTTTTCAAATTATATGAACTTCTACCTTTGGAAAGCTCTGGCCGAGTCCCATTCTCTGTTGAAAATCTGGCACAACAAATGTCATTTGCGTTCATATATTGTAGATGGCGCCGAGCTTCGACTCAGACTAGACACTGTGGTTCTCCGACTCAAGCCACAAGGATGGGCTGAGAGCACCAAACAGACTTACAGTGCTTACCTGTAAGTGTTACTTGGAGTGTTGTGAGCTTCGCCCAATTCCATCGCCTTATATGTGGCTTACATGACGGATGTACGTGGATTTCATTACGCCACCATTCAAAACGATCTTACAATAGTGAAACATTTACACAGTGCTGATGGCCTCGCTGACCCCATCAAGGACGTTTGGCTCATAAAACAAGTGCTGAAAGGTGCAAAACGAGGGTTAGGGGATGCCCAGGAGGGAGTTGCACCAACAACTCCTGAGCTTTTATTACGTATATATCGTGTGTTGGACAGATCACACATTGTGCAATTATCGTTTTGGCTGGGATGATTGATAGTTTTTTTTCGGTCTGTTGCGTCCTGGAAATTTCCTTGCCAAAGGACATTTTAATGTTGATAAGGAATTGTGTATTCGTTACGTGGCATGCCACAAGAGTGGCGGCTTTGTTATAATGTTGAAGTGGTCAAAGACCTTACAGTTCAGAGAGCGAGTGTTGTAGATCCTCCTACCGGATATAGGATCTCACCCACTGTGCCCTGCTAGGGCTATGCGAAACCTGTTATTTTAACACGCTTTGCGGGATCATGGTCCGCTACTGCTTCAGGATGATCCCCCCTTCATTGTTTTGCTAAATGTTTGCTAAGTTCATTTCGCAACTACGTTCAGTGTTACATGCTGTTGGCTGTGCAAATTTTGAGGAATTCAGCGGACATGTTTCTCGGCGAGGGGGTGCCACATGGGCATGGCACAGTGGCCTTCCAGGATGAAGTCATCCAGGACCTTGGTTTTTGGAAAGCGATGCGTATCTCCGTTATTTTGAACACTGTATTGATGATAAATTTACCATGTTAAAGGAATTTGGTGATCGTCTTCCTCAATAACCTGGTACTACCATAAACCCCTTCCCCTTACAATTTTCTCATTATTTGGGTCTTGGGAGGCTTTATCATAGCATTCTTGTTATGTACTGTTTCAATTATCTTCATTGAATGTATTCTACACATACTTTTATCAGATTTGCATTCATGAATTGATAAATGCAATTGCAGCCATGATCTTAATAGCAATACAGTTTTGTAAGGCCCATTCAATATTGCTGTTGTACTTTGTTTGTGTCATGTGAAGTAAAAGGCCTAGAATACATGCAGAGTTGACGATACTTGTCGCAGTAAGGGAACTCGCTGACATTACCCTGTGGTGCAACAGGTGTAATGGGAAAAGACATACCCATCTATATCAGCCCGGTGTTCAGCCCTTGGTGTCTGATCGCTGATATCTCCGCCACCGATGTCGTCTGTCCATCACTCGTGTAATACACGTGTCAGTTCAGGTTTGTCAACCTGTCTACAGTCCAGTACGGACATCCATTCTCATCATCTCGCCCTGAACGCCAGTGCGTAATCAGGCCGAGGCGAGAATGCGAGGGGGACTTTCACAGACACGACATCACGTAGGTCATCGCGACAAGTTACTCGACACCTTCTTTGCCACATCGTAATGGCTTGTCCGTAACTATTACATAATGTCAAGTCAAATTCCAAGCCTTTAGCAGTAAACAAAAATGATGTTCGAACGTATGTAATCAAATAATGCAGTAGTCGTTTCAGCCTGGAACAACTTTACATACATTCATATATATAATCATTACTTCTGTAGTGAATAGGGCACGATCGTAGTTGCTTCAATGTTTTCCTACTCCCAGTTAATTCTAAATGTCGCCCTACAACATCTATTTTACATTTCTATGCACGACACTCTTGTACATTATGTATCTATTTTCGATGCATGTTTGGTACCGTTTACATAATCGATTTGAATATCTATTTCGCGCATCGTGTCTAATGAACATATCTGTCTCAATATCACTAACAATCGTGTTCAATCGTTTTATTTTCAAATCCTTTTAGATTTTTTTTTATTATTTCTGCATTTTCCTGTATTATTTCAACACGTGTAGTCCTGTTGTGTATTGTTTGTGTTTAATATGTAGTATTGACCACGTTTTACGTTAGAGATATACATGTAGCACATTTATAGTTTGTAAACGACGTCTGCATATATACTTATGACAGAAGATGTTTCGATAGCCTGAACTAACCATAATGATATTCAACAATGACTGCTACATTTGAGTCAATGACGGAATTTTTATATTTTAAAGAAAAACGTACGATAATGGCGTAAGAATTCGACACTTGAACCGCGATAGATCGTTTAGCAGACAACGCAAATTACGTAGCCTATTATAATATTTCTATTAAGCAGTGGAAACATCCTCAGAAGTTCAATTCTTACGGTGACATTTAACATTGTTTTCTCGTTAAATATGGAATGTACGACCGTATGATACAATACACATGATTCTGTGCATCTTTCAATTTATTCTTTATGAATCAAATGGCGTTGATTGGTATATCTGCAGATTTGTTGACACTACAAATAATGTATTTTTTCCTCTAAGATTTATTACATTTATGTCGTTGCTTTCCTAGTGATTATGTCGTAATGACGCATAGGAAAAATGACTTATACATATAACGGATAATTGGAACTATTTTGTCTGGATCCTAAACTTCACGTCTATAGTCATACCTATCCAGCATAGCCCCTTGGTCCCCCTTAAAAACTGCTACATTTACCAATCACAAGGTATATGTATATGCCACACCCGTGATGTAAGAATGAGCTGAATTAGCACTAATTGTAGGCCAATAGGAGCAAAGTACCTGTATCAAGGATAACGTTATCATCTTTATGTCTGAATGTCAACCATTGGGGGTTATTTGCTAATGCATGCGGCTGTAAACAAAGGTATCTGTTAGGTTGGTGGTCGGTTTGGTATTTCAGGCATTTGACTGATGTTACGTCCTACACATTGTCATCACTGGTGAGGTACGCCATTTTCATGTAATGACATTAATACATTCTGGAATCTTCGATAGTCTTCAGCATTCAAAGCAAACTAACGTTATGAGAAGTGATCTGATTTACACTTTGATACATACATATCACGTACCTGTTGGGAGTATTTTTTATCTGCTGCACATCTTAAAAGTATAATCTATCTATGCACACATACGTGCATACTCTTAGTGATCTTTTATCTTGTTTAATGAAATAGAACACATGCATAAACAAAGAAACGTTAATGGTGACGTTCAAATGGTTAATCTGTTTTTAGAATATAATTGATATTTTTCCACTTTTCTTTTTAATAGTTAATGCCTATTGTGTGACCTCACTACTCGTTGTAACCCGTGCAATATAGGCCTGCTGTAGCCTACTGAATGATCCTAAATGGCGAATAATGTCCCCCGCAGAGCCGGGGTGCTAAGAGGCGATTTATATAGGCTGTCTGCAGTATCGGAATTTCTGTGTCGTCTACTGCCGTCCGCGGACACTGAGGAAACCGAAATTGATCTGCTGCCCTATTTGCGACACTTATTTTCCGTTTTTATTTCTTTCCTGTCTTTCTTCTTTTCTTATACCTTCTCCATCCG
>NW_018485707.1:0-7456 GCF_002113885.1 Mizuhopecten yessoensis | reverse complement strand
CAAACAATTGGACTGTACAGGTATGCAAACAATAGGACTGTACAGATATGCAAACAATAGGACTGTACAGGTATTTAAATAATAGGACTGTACAGGTATGCAAACAGGCCGTACGTCAAGTAGATGAAGCCAAGAACAGAATGCCCTCCAAGGAAACAACACGCAAGAATAAAAAGACATTATCATTACACTTATACAAACACATACAGCGAAGTTATACAAGAACATTTTAAATACGATAAATTGTAAAGGAGGTATTGGAATGTAAATGAAGGGGTTAAAATGTATCCATAAAATGTTCATGGCAATATAGATTGCCGTGGCAAAAATGATATAATATAAGTTGAAATGTTTTTAAAGGAAAAAAGCTTTACTGTGAAATAAAATAATTTCGTGGGGCCAAAATGTCGTGGTTTCCCGACAAAACACCATTTCGTTGGTATAAGATATTGGTGGATAACGAGTATATCACACTTGTAATTACTTCCTACACCTATGAATTTGTGGATAAAGATAACCTACGCAATCAACGAAATAAGAAATCCAACAGTATTATTCTAGTCTGATAAAAGTATAGGAGCCGTACGTTTATTTAAGCGAATTTCCACTAAAAAAGTAAATCTGCATTAGTGTTGAGATTTCACGAATTCACTTGATCACTGTTAATAGCATAATCTGTAACTGAATCGCATTAAAAAGTAATGATGTTTTGTCCATTCAAAAACCAGACCAACTCCTTTATCCTAGAAAACTATTAAAATCCCCAAAGACTCGTCTTCATCAGCTTTACAATAGGGATATAAATGCATCCTTTTGCCAAATGAACTACGTTCACAGGGTTTTCTATCAGAGTGCCCTTAAACTACGCAGAATTAATGTGACAGTCGTTAGCATTAGCAGAGCATATAATAATTTATCAAGATTTTAAGTAATTCACCTTAATACATAAGTGATATAGTTTTCTTGACTTGACCGAAGACTTTATGACAATTGCCATATGTGGTTCCGGTTCCCCGCCCAGAACAATGATTCCACATTACGTTTGTGTTGATGTCTCAATAATCAAGGTATTTTTTTCTTCTTTTTGAATTGAAGTGTTGTTATGTTTATCCTTGTGTGTAGCAATTGACGCCTTATTATTTTTAAAGAAATACATTTCTTTGTCGAATGGATCGCCACTTTGATAAAGATACACGATATATTTCTCAATACAAATTAACCTCATTGACTGTTTTCACTCATGCTTGTAATTACACGTAAACGAATACAATGTCTCCCTCAATTAAAATCCCACCCAGCCAGCTGATGTTTTGACATATTTTCAATAATTCCAAAAAGAGTAAAGCGGTACATAGAAGCATATCGGGCTGGCTCAGTGACAGGGACACCCCATGTGTGTTGATCACTGACAGGACCTACCACCTGCAGTCAGTAAACGTGCAATCAGTCGTTTAAAATAGAGAATGACAAATTTATGAATGAAATCACCACAAGATTGAGAACACACACGCTAGAAACATGCAATCCTGAAATAGATGTCTGTATGGTGAGCTGAGACGTGAGCGAGAACGAGGCGAAGGTTCTATCCTTCTTGTTCCCCGCGTGATGTAAATGTCAATGAAGGAGCGTTTGTAGGCCAGAGGGACGCAATCAACCCCTACACAGAAATGGCCGAAGGTCCGACAACAAAAACATGTTGCCGAGTTATGTAAGGAAATACAGGTTTATCGCTGATTGTGGTCTTCTTATAGACTGGACAATTTTCTTTCGCTATCGAAGCGAATCTGTTTGGCGACAGTCGTATTGGCCGTGTGGATTTACCCGGCTCGATATGGGACAAAGTTTGACAATAACTCGGTAACTTCACAAGAGATATCATTTTATAAGACATTGTTTACATGTGGATTCCCACCGCTGTACGTAATGCACCTTCCGATAGGTGTTGGGTGTCGGCGCGGGCGGTGTGTGGGTGGGGCATGGCGCGAGACCGACACGAGACTGACGCTGGTCGTCTGCTTCGTTCATTGTGTACGTATTGAGTTACTATTACTTGTAGCCAGTAGGTTAGATTATATTGTTTGTTTGTGATTCCTTAAAATGAACAAAAACTATTTTCCGAACGACTAATAGCGACATTAAAAGAACAGAATGTAATTATATAACTTCAAATAATGTTTAACATTTTCCTCCCGCATATAAAACAATTCCAGCAGTGACACTACCAAATATGACGGCCATACTAATTACAGAACAGCGGTGTCACACGGTGAATCTTCAATCAACGCCCATCATTAATCGTAATTTCTGTAATCCGACAAATATCGCTGTTGAATACGTCTCAATGCGACATCACAGCCAAGGCAATTATTTGCCTTCGCTGCTTTTTATGCAATGCGTTTGCTCTTTCGCTCCTTTTTTTGAAAATGTAATGTACTCATACGAAACTTACAGATTGAGATGCGCTTTGTATTTGGTTTTGATTATAATGAATGGCTCTGTGTTTAAATGTATTGAGGGATGATACACCGACAAACTGTTACACCCTCTTTTACATTAAAAACGTGGTTTATGGAAAACAGTGCAAACCGGTGTGTCATTTTATAACATGCTAATGATCTCCGTCGAAAACTGGTAATGTATATCATCTTCGACGCAATCCATCAATTAACATTAACAAAATATCATTGTTAAGCTTTCCTAATAATGTTGCAAATGTTGGCTTGAATTATTTTATTTGAAATTACTGCCAATAGGCGAAGTCTTCATTGCTTTTGTTGAATGTCTTGTTTTCAATTTAAGTCCCTCCACAGTTTACCTGAGGTCTGTGTCTGTTCGCCAGTAGTGACTGGGTATCGCGTTTTGCTGTTTGCTTTAATCCTTAAATCAAATTTAATGTCTTTTTGAATTATTGCAAATCAAAAGTCAAATAATTCGTGCCGGAACCATGATGACACAACATCCCATCATGTTGTGTCATCATATATCTCCATTTATAAAGAGCATATGCGTTTAATACATCGGCATTGCAGGAATCGCTTGCGGAAGTGACATTGTCGACGGTGTTGGTCCCAGCTCGATCACCCGGTCACCGTCCGCCTGTCTCCGTGCCCTCAACTCTTCTGTACTAGGGACCACACTAAGCCGCCGTCGAGTGGCTGGTGTTTAGTGGACACACAGGCTGCGGTCAACTCTATTGTGTCGTACTACAATGCCCGAGTGCCTGCTAATGATAACGATCATTGGGTCGAGAGGCTAATAAAATAACTCCTGGTCACACCGTTTGTTTCCAGTGTTTGTCTTTCAAATCAAATGAAGACGTTTACCAACTGATGTGTGATTAACCCAAGTATTGACTTAGCGGATAGAATGGCTGACTTTCTGGTCAGCTTAACTCACATTCGACAAGTACTACTTTAAAGAAACGTTCCCGTATTACAGAGTTACAAACTGGTAATAATAAAGTGAACATATCGACATCTTTCAAATAAAAACAACGAGATGAAGATTGTGCTTTTAGATACATTTTTAAGATAGGTTTTCAGTTCGATGTGAGAGGACCAGGCCGTGAGATGAGGTATCAATGATGACGAATATGGCGGGGTGATGTATGAGTGGGGAACCCGAGAGGCGTGACCGCATGAAACAGCAGAAATCCGACAAGGCGTGGACATAGGTCCGAGGAGGATAGTTTTGATATTAGTATGTATAACAATGAACAGACAATATACTGATGTATTTATGATGTTGCTGGTGTGTGGTTCAGGTCTAGTGTCCCCCGTACTGTCGCCAAACTAATAACAATGGGATTGCCACAAGACGCTAGTCTGATGAAGAAATCCACAAAATCGTTCTTAATATGTGAAGTTCGTCCTTATTATAGCTGTGTTGTATATAAGTTAGAATAGAGACAATTGAAAAGGTAATAAGACTTAAAATTACATTCTTTTGTAGTGGAATTGACATTTCGTCATCTCTATGTAGAGACTTTCAGGTCTGAAGAAATATAATAGTGTAAAGTCAAGGTTAAATACACGTTCTGTTCATAAGGCTGTTATCATATATGTTAGCAGATTTTTACATGGTGTTCTTAATTGGAAGTTCATGTTCAAAAGACAAGAAACGGTTAAGTATGAAGTAGTTTAGAGCCGTCAGTGTAAATCCTGTTTAGAAAAGACTAGCGCTGATGATACACTGGCCATTCCAATAATTGGTGTTGAATAAAAACTACCAAACTGTATCACATACCGCAACAACAGTGTATACCTATAATATAAGTTCATCACATGTAGTTATTCGCGCTTACTGTTAGGGGTTTTAATGACCTGTTATTTAAGGAAAAGACTCGGGAGTATAGCCCTAACAATATATGGTAGAGAGAACGTGGATACATGGAACGTAATCACATCATGTTGCCTTCTGTTCTCTTTCGGAGAATCGCCATGTCGTTTCATTCAGCGTAGGAATGGAGATGCAGACTATCTAGAAGATAAGAACACACGTCTACTGGAGTGTGTATAGATTCTTGTAATCAGTAGTAACCCTAGTATACATAGCGATCAAAGTGGGTTGAAGGGTTGCTACATGTTTAGTTTTACAGTGTAAGTAAATATGTTTAAACCTCTTCAAAGAACACTTTCAAAACAATTATTTTCACATTAATATTTTTCTTATTTCAAAGAGTTCGCAATTCATAATTTAGCCATCTTCATCTTTACATCAAGGCTTTACAAGAATGTAATTAAGTGATAAGTAAGGAATGATGGTACAGAGGCTGTGACAGATGAAGAGCAGTTGGCAGTCGTCGGTATATTTTATATACAATAACTGTTTTCTTTATCAATTACGCCAACCCAAACATGTACATAACGCACTTGTTGATGGCTGTGTGGAGATCACATCTCGCCAATAACTCACGCACCTGTATGCCTTTTTCCAAGTGATCTATGTTTTTATACTGAACTTCTAGCATTTCATTCTAAATTAAATTTGCACTTGGGCTATCGGAACGTATGAGCTTAAACCATTCCGGTCGTTTGTATCATAACAATTGTCCATTTGTAATAGAATCTCCCTACTAATTACATGTTTGTAAATTTTCTTGACACATCAAACTGGAAAACATTATGGCGTGATAATGTCTGGATAATCTACCGATCGCTAGCACAATTATACTTTGTTTTTATGAGCATACTCTATTTTAGGATTAAATGAGAAAGAAATGATATCAGGCGAACTCAAACAGTTACAAATCTAAAATAAAACGAGGAAAAAATGAATTTAACGGTCACTAGGTGACGTCACTCAGCCAAGGTGCGGTAATCTGTTCCAGAGCTAGCCCATGTCGGAATTATACCTGAGTAGGCTAATTATCATTCTTTATACAGTTTTCCAGCCAGCCGTGTACACTGCACCGTCAGCTACAGCGGATTCGTGCACATCAACAGGTGCTAAAGTAGCTCGAGGCTCATTTCCAGGTGAAGAAATGAAAAGGAAAAAATACCGTTCATTCATGTTCAAGTTGAAATTAAGTTATAACTAAGCTATACAGCTAATCAGATGAGCATATCGAGTGCAACATGACAGTTTCAAATAAACTAACACTTCTTCTAGGCACTCGTAAATTACTGACAACAAATTTATACCTGTTGGTAAAACTGAAGATTTTCATAAATCAGTTCTAAACTTCAGACACAGTATTTGTTGGCAAACACGCAATACGGTTTTCTTAATTCAATGCCATTAGTGATTTTTTGTTCGTAATTCTAATTCATCTCGCCAAATTACGTATACCTTTTGGATTTTATGTAAAAAAATAACATGATAAATTTTACATACTTTTATATTTACGTAATAAAGGTTCATAAGACATCTGCGTGAACCAATAACATTTACATTTATTTTAATATACAGCACTTAAACTCGCTAATGTTTCACGCCCACGTATGCCTGCATAATAACATCAAATATCCAACTCAGGTTAATATTCAATATAAAACAACACAGATAGGGGAATAGCGAAGTGCTGACAAAATCGGAATTTGAACAGAAATGCAATGAAACTAGAGCAGAATATAAACAAATGTTAGATAAACACGAAGTTCTTTTAAAATGGTATTCGGATAAGACGACCAGGTGTTCAGGAAGGGTAAGCGTTTTCTGTTTCATGGACGACATCCGCCATTTATATCGAGGTCAAATTTAAGTCAAGTCGTAAAGATAGTTTCTCATAGCGAAAACTTTGGTAGTGACAACGAAACTACAAGGCACGCTTATAAGCAATATATATAACATTGACCTTTATATTGTATAACGATAGAGCATTTCCCACTGAGGTCATGATAGCGACCTGGGTTTGTGTAGCGCAGTATTGCTACCATCAGATAGTTTGTACTGGTTCATACTTCTTGCTGAACCCGTTCCTAAATAGCTTTTATAAAGAAAGGATGGACATATATAGTTATACCACTGATGACGGGGTGTGGGAATGACGTACAGGAAAAAAGACAGGCTGTGGAAGAAAAATGGCAGAGCAATGTTACAATTTAGTTTACAAGACATTCACAACAAATAAGCAAAGTAAAACTTGGAAATGTATGTTTACATATCTCTTAACATCAACAAACAATAAATGATAAAACATGTTTAAATATCAATAATTTCGGAGTTGACAATGACAGCGCATTTCTCTATTGCTCTTTAAAATGCATTTTGTACCATTTCTGCAGGATAATGTTTATTTGCAAATAAAGTTTCTCAATCTTCCAACCTCTATTTAACCTTTTTACGATCTCCGACAACCGTAATGACCTCAGATGCCAGACCAAGTAGCTTATTTCTACTTTGATAAACTAAAACAGTATGCTTCATTACGACATGCAAGGCATTGCGCACTTTGAAAAAATAAGGACAATACTCTTCTGGAGGCAAACATATAATTTTTGAAAAGTTTGTATGCTAAATATCCAACAACAATTGTCGCACAAGTAAAGCTTATCTTGCATCCATTGCTGGTCCTTTAAATTGTTTAGAAAAAGGTTTTGTTCGTATACACATATGTATATACTAATACCACAAAAAGTTTAAATACAGTTATTCTTTCTCTATATTGTACATGGTCATATATAATAATATGTTAAGTTTACCTTGGTTATTTGAGCATGCTTGTGATTATTTAAAAATATAAACAGCTTAACTATAACATATTAGCATGGTTAAATCAACACATAAGAAGTATAATGTGTTGTCATGTTAAAATAAACACGTACATTAGAAGCAACTCTAACATGTTATCACGTTAAACCTAAATTAGTACAACTATAATATATCATGTTAGAAATACATGTATAACGTTTTATCAAGTTAAAACCATTCAAAAACAACGTAAGTAAACAAATACATGATTGTGTTCAAAATCAAGTACAACTTCTGTCCATGTTTCTGTATTTGTTATAAATGA
>NW_018485706.1:0-7453 GCF_002113885.1 Mizuhopecten yessoensis | reverse complement strand
TGACGTCACAATTACATGTCGTGACGCCACAATGTACACAGGATTGGTAGTAACGTGACGTTACTATTGTCATGTAATGACATGTAATTGTGACGTCATGATGTTGTCCTTTTTAAATAATACTGAAAAGCCTTGTGAAGTGTGAAAGATGCTATGTTTATAGTCGGTCGTTATATCCTATTTTACTATGCTTCCATAATATATAGGTAAATGTACTCTGATTATATATAGATTAGTTGGTTTGTCTTGACAAATGGGGGATAACCTCGAAAATTTGACAGAATTTATTTTAAGATTTGTCGATATTATTTCATACATTATGGGTTTGGCTATATATAGATATCATAAACTCGACATTATTCCGGACTTATATACATCGATTGAGATCGATATTAGACATATCTAGTTTAATTATTTGATCAGATTAATTTGTCACCAGTTAGATGTTCTATTTCTCCCATAGCATACTTCAAAAAAGGGCGAAGAAAAAGTATTTTATTCTCTCTTCCTGATCTCATATGGTAATCGAAACCCAATCGATAGTAAATTATGACGTCACAAAGCAGATGCAAATCATTGCAAAAAAAATGACGTAATTTAACGTAGGGTTATTTCACTAACTATTTAACTCAGTCACCCCTGAAATTTCATAATGAACTATCCCAACCATTAAATGGAAGAGTTCAAATGGGTCTCCATGGGTGAAATAGAGAATATAGCACATTATTACCTTACATTACCACTGTAATAGGAATGTAAGTATACATTAAGGCTGGGTTAAAAGAACATTCTAGATGAACATAGTCACTGAACATGCATACACCTTAAATGTACTTGCTGCAAATATACAATCTCGGAAAAAAATATGCAGCCTTAAAATGTTTCTAATCAAGATAATTGAGAAAATGAATGTACAATATGTGTTGAATTATGAATCTCGTTTCGGCCTGTATCTCTATACGCTCGTGATTCGTCTATATTGACGCTTAGCAAGGGCGATATGGAATTCTGACCAATAAACCCCTACTACCTCATGGAGGAGTGAGTTTCAACGGGGAAAGTTTGTTAGAGAAAAATATATATAGGGTGAGGGGGGAATGTTCCTAATTGGAAGCTGAGAAAACTGAAAACCAGATATTCATTGTGAAATGTCTTCTGTAAACTGATGGTGTATTATATAGGCCATAATAAATAGGTATACCCTGAAGTAAGCACATGAAATAAGTATCCAGAGTTTTCTACCGGGAAGTTTTCATTCTACGCTAAAAGTTTATATAAAAGACAGTGGTAGGTTCTATAGTTTCTCTCTCTCTTCTCTCTTCTCTTACACTCTATCTTCTTTTTTTCGCTCTCATTGATGACTTGTGTAAATTTTATTGTTGATGTTGCCTTTCTGGGAAAAGGTTGCATAAGTTGGGATATCGTGTGCTTAATTCCATTGCAAACTGCAAAAACATATGTTTAAATCATTCGGTCATAATAATTTGACTTCTGACTAGTTCCTGTGTCAGCTATTTTGTTAACAATAGTATACTTCACTACACGTGTATCTATGACAACCGGTGACTCTTTGGAAGTGCCACTTGTGGTACCGATACATTCCTTAAGTTCCGGAACACATGGTTTCGAACTCGATTTTTGTGGAGATTCCTGATGTCCTTCCTTTTTTGTGCTTAATTCGGTTCAATTCGCTGGTTGTTTCGTATCTCTGTTGGGGCAATTTTGTATTTGTGTTGAACCTGTATTTCTTTGAGTGCGCGAGAGAAGTCTCCGCCTGTAATATGGTGAAGGTAAACTAATGCACTTTTAATACATAGAGTAACTGATTAGGAACAAAAGTACCAAAAATTCAATTACAAAAGAGACGAAATTCCAACAAAATGAAAGACATACGTGTAAATAAATAAAAATAAATAAATGTAATAATTAGTTAAGTAAAAATTATTTTTTCTGATCCAATGTCGCCAGAATAAAAAAAAGGACTTACATGATATTTTGATCCTCTTGATAGCTGATATATCATTTTTAAACTAGGGGGAGATAAGCCAAAATAATGCAGATTCTTTACAAAATCCTGTAAAATTGGTAGCCAGTCGGATGATCCGGTATCTGCTGGTTAGTTTTTTTAATCTATCCGGAGTAGGAGGGATGGAAGGGGATCAAGACAACTCGGGGTCGATAACCAAGTACATGTATGTAGTCGAAATTCTGAGAGCAAGTGAAGGCTATTTTAGTAACACGCGGTTTAGTTAATGTAGACGCTTTCTGACGGTATTTTTGGCGAATTAATTCTGTGAATTAGGTTAAATCTTCAATACACGCTGTTAGCTTTGACTTGAATGACCTAGTTAAATTTTCCATACGGAAACCGTCAGAATGTAATTAAAGTTAAAATGACCCAGAAACTGTCCCCCCTGCCCAACGTAAGGGTATGCTTCATTACTTTTGCTATGGACGTGGAAACACTGGTGAAGGATTAATCAAGGCTTCTCATTTCGTTGAACGGTAAATTACTACTAGTCAGAAAGTCTGCCGTATCTGCTAAAATAATTTCCAACCGAGTGGCAGGGGCATTTAACCTTGTTTGATGTGCTTTTTTTTAACATTTAGGGTACTGCTTCTCTTCTCCCTCCATAGAGAGCTTGTGGCTGATGTGATGCTTTGTTTCCTATTTACATTTTCAAAATTTATGAGAAAATTGAATTACGCATTTCATGCTTTCAACAGGAAAGTTATGTATTAAACAATTCGTTTAAGTTATAAACAATACTGTTGTTATGATGATATGAACAATACTGTTGTTATGGTGATATAATCAATACTGCTGTTATGGATATATAACACACTGTGTAATGGTTATGATGTATGTAAACAACACGGTTGTTTAGGTGTTATAAAAAGTAATATTGGTGAAAAGATGACTATTTGAAAGCTTCTTTGAACTATTAAGAAACGATTTGTATGGAAAAGTTTTCCATTGTAACTAGGGTTACAGTAACACGAATTACTGTAATACGGATTTTAGTAACAGGGAATGCTGTTTTGTGGAGTGGCTGTAACTCCGGTGGTGTAACAGGGGGTGGGTCATCCTCGATACTCCAGGGGTTACGCTCAAAGTTTGGGTCATTGGATTGCTGTTACATGGAGAGGCTATAAATTCGATAGCTGTAATATAAAGGTGTATAGAAATAACTGCAACATAGGATGGTTCTAGCATGGAATCATTTGATGGCTTTAACCATAATTAAATAATGGTTATGATCACTTTGTTTATCAATCTGATACCGCGACGCGCGTTCTGACATTCCACAAGTCCACCGGGAGCTGTACTCGTTGGGGAGTGTTTGTTTTTATAACGCTGAACGCACAAGTGAAATGATAACAAATAAATAATCCAATGATGATTTGTATATGTATATATGATTAGTAAGTTCTTAGCAAGCAAGAATGACTTCAGTTACAGATCTCTATCGAAGGGAAGCGCGAGACCATAATTACGTAAGCATAGGAAGCGCACCGCGTGATCTTTCTAAATATTGACAGTTTACTTTACAGCTTAATTATTAGCGTCATCTTAAATGAATAGTTCGTTTCTTTACCCCTTCCTGTATCCCATAATATTAATCCTCGTGGATAGTTGTACAGAGATTATATAACCAAGGGGAGATAACTATCCCGTACGTATGTTATCTAACAAGTGCCAGCAGTGACGTCATTTTGTTTGCTTCATTCCTGAGCACAAACTAAATAAATAGCGTGTCAAAGCTACAAACATTTAAAGTGGAGCTATCTGTTGTTTGTAACAGATTTTTCTTAAGCTACATGTATTATCGGGATAGTTATCTCCCCTTTGGGTGCCTCGGTAGCCGTGATCGCTATAGTATCGTTCAACCAGACGCTTGATCAACGTAGCTTGCTCAGACAACAATAGTCTGGTTGAACGAGACTATGATCGCTAGCGCACACAGTCATTACTACTGTTTGCAATCAAGAGTGAGCTTCAGACCACTCACTCTCCCAAGAATTTCAGTTCGATCCCCAGCGGAGGCGGAAAAAAGTGATGTCTGATAGGGTTAGTTGGTATCCCTCCGATGGCACGGTGGTTTTCCCCCGTGGATTTTCCTCCACCACAAAAAAAAAACATTTGCTCCCTTAGCGGCGTCGTAATAAAAGCTCTACAGAGTTTATGTTAGTTGTTGACAATGTACGCTACGGTAAATAAAGATTATTTATTCATATTTATTTATCATCATTTGTTGCATGATGATTATATTATAGCGTCAATACCTATGTTTTTTTGTTTGTTTGTTTTTTATAAATTACCACTCGTAAGCAAATCATTATCCTATATATGTTGGTGAAATACATGACGTTATTTCTTTTCGAAAACTCTAAAACGGAATGTCTGAAAATTATTGACCAGTAAATTCACCAAGCGCTCATTGATCATGAGTTTATACAGCAGCCCAGAATCCCTTTCTGGGGTTGACGGAATGTGAACTTGGCTCTTCAAGTTGTTTATTTTATCATCGAACACAAAACTCACAACACCGTTATTTTATATATGTAGATGTTTTGGCTATGGCTACTGTGCGCAGAAGGCGTTATCGCATTAATCATTGTATTGCCCCCTGTGTATCTGTTCTGTAATTATTTCGGTTGTTGTTTGTACCTGGTGGGTTCAGTATATTACGTAATTCAATATATAGCTCTTCTTTATGCATATAGAGTGTTCTTGCTGTCATGGAAAAAAATATGAAGCAAAAAATGTCGGAATATGGAATAAAAAAATTCATGTCCCTGTCCCCTTTACAACCTGTTACTAAATAGTTTATTTCTCCGTCAAGTCTTGCCGCATTTATGCTTCACATCATCAAATATTTTCGTTGTGTGCGATTCAATGTTACTAGCATTGGTAAAGAGACTGATGATTGGCAAAAACATTACACTTCCAAAAATCCAAAAAATAATTAATGATAAAACAGAATATTTATGTTTACTTTTTGTTGGAAATAGTGATGAATTTCCTATTCTGTATATTAAGCGTAGAAAGCAGCAATCGAAACGCAATAAATCGCGTGGCATTAAGTCTGCTGTTAAAGTAAGATTATTTCAACGCGTTTTTGTAATGCCGAAAGGATGGAATAATACTATAGCGAATGTTCACAAAAAAATCAAATTGGCGTTCTGTCTGTATGGTTAATCGTTCTTCTCGTCCAGAGCGAGAAGTTGAACGAGAGGTGGATATCGTCTGCTTTATATAAATAAAACATGGACTTTATATATATCAGCAATGATAACCGCCTTATTTTCGTTCCTGAGGTTGGCAACTTGTGAGTTCAGTTGCTAGTCATGTATAGTTATTAATAAGGCGAATCGTAATTACTTTAACAACCATCTTGACATATTTTTTTTCTACAGAAGTAGATCACACTCCGGTAAATATCAAATTATTCAAGTTTGTAGTAGATCCCGGGGGTAGGGTGGAGCCGAGTGGGAGGGAGGCAAAGAAAACGAAGTTATGTTGATTGTTGTAAATACAACTGTCGTGAAAACAGTGTAGGTGGGTTGCTGGAACACGTATCGTTTCCAGAAAGCCCTGTGTATATCTATAGCTACAAGTATTGCACATCCATGATGATAATCTCATATGTTATTGCGCATATCGTCACAGCTTATCAGTAATTGTTGCGTAAAATGTCATCACTCATTGCGTAAACTGTCATCACTTATTGCGTAAAACGTCATTAATTACAATGTATGTCACTTCAAATTGCGTAGAACCTCACAATAGTTACATAGTGTAGAGTGACAATTATGACTTGAAAAGTAGACACTTTATTATGGTATACTTAACGTATTTCTCCCTCATACAAGCCCATGCAAGTTTTGGTGGAAGATTAAGCAAGCTGTATTCCGATGCATGTTGCCGTATCGGCGACTAGTGTGCCTCACCCCGACCCCCAAACCCTGCAGATTCGGGTCTTTTCTTTTGTGTCTTCAGCTAAGAGGCATTAAGAAACCACATTGATCTGTTGTCCTCATTTCGAAAAATAAACACTTTGTTTACCCCTACACGTTCGAGGGAAGAGTTTACAAGCTATATCATAATGCATGTTGTCGTCAGAGGCGACCAATGTGCCTCACCCCCTGAAGATTTTTGTCTGTGTCTTCACCAAAAAGGACATGAAAGAAACCAAAATTGATCTGCTGCCCTTATCTCAACACTTGGAACATCTCTCTTTTTCTTTTTTCTCCTTCTTTTTTTTCTTACCTTTGATGTTGCTTCGACCAAAAATAAATCATTCTCATGTTGCATTGATCACGGAGTGAATATCGTACATCATATATAACAAACAAACAGTTTATATAGAGAGTGTCTTAATAGCACGCGAGCACGAGCTGAGGTTCAGCTCCTATAGCGTATATAGATACCACGGATACTGCTTTATACATTACCGACAAAACATGACGTAGAAATACAATTGGCTGTCTTTGAAAAAGTAAATGCTGGAAATATGACGATCATGCATTTTATGTTAACGTTATATTTTGCTGGCAAGCTGCCGGTGCCCGTCCGGTTACACCTTCACGATAAATCAGAAAATTCCACTAAGAATTCTTCTGGTTTTTACTTCCGTTTTTCTGTACGATTCGGAAGAACGGACATCTGTTCTGTTTTTACAATTTCTCCATTTTCATCTCTAGAATACATGACATACCTTCAGTTAGTGCGTCATTAAATGCGTAAAACGGTCAATCCTTCCGCCATGTCAATCACTTTCCGGCAAGATATAGCCTCGAACCCTCGTACAAGTATAGCCTCGAACCCACGTACACATTTAATCTTTTGCTGGAATCTTGCCTGTTGTCCATTCTATTTCTGTAGCACCTTCAGAAAGACGAAACACCGTTCGGAAACTTGGAATATTTCCTCTTACATTTATACGTTTTGACACACCCTTGGTGTTTTTTTATCAAGACAAACTCCTGCCTTTTGCGTCAAGGTTTCCCATTTTGCATCATTAACTTTTGCACCTGTTACGGAGAAGATTAAATGCGTTCAAAGCTTCAGGATGCAATCATCAGTGATCACTTATTTGTTAATGCAGTATCTCTATAAAGTTTTGGCTCTCGGCGTAAGCTTAGGACTTTTAGCTGTATTTGGTATCAGGTAGCTCTCGGCGTAAGCCAATGACCTGTTAGACGCTTCGGACACCAAAAATAAAATTTTGCGGCAATATTACCGGCAAAAGTATCACGTGGAACATTTTGTGCGTTTGCATTGCATACGACTTACATTACGTTAATACAATACTCGTTAATTAAGTTTCTTGATCGGAAACTGCTATATTGACTACTCCGTGTACAGCTGTTCATCGTTGTTGTGTGCAGATAGTGTTTTTAGTTGTTGTTTTTGCTGTTGTTGTTGTTGTTGTTGTTGTTGTTGTTG
>NW_018485705.1:0-7445 GCF_002113885.1 Mizuhopecten yessoensis | reverse complement strand
CCAATAATAGCTTTTGATAAAACGTGATCTGAGATTTTGGAATTTGGGCTGGTCATTTCCCCGTGCGATAACCGAGACCCGTGATACCCTTTATACCACCGACCTAGACATATCTCCATCCAACACAGGGTATCTGACAGAGACGTTGTATCACTTGTACACCAGACGCAAGACAAACAATCCATAAAAAAGCCCGGTTCAATCTAAATCCAGATCAATCTCAATACCTAGCCCCGCCATTGACCCTCGTAAGCTAGACAAAGTGGTGTCTGCTACGACAGCATGGACAGTCGGAGCACGACGTAACGACATTGGGATATTATGGTTTAACGGGCACTGAAGGGTTTGATGAGACAAGACAGTATATTCAATGTGTCTTCCTTTTACTCTAAACTCATTACATCATGACATATTTCGGATATTCAGTATTTGTTTTATGATTTTTCGGAGAGTCAATATTTGATTTATGATATTTAGGCGCTGTTCTGGGTATTATCGTCCTCTGCAAATCACCAATACGGTCTCAGAGAGAAGAAATGTATTTAATGAGTCTAGAGACAATCTGACTTCAGTGCACGCCTTATCGTATGTACTGTCCCAAAGAGATTTAAACAGACAAAATGACCATATGGTGTAGTAAATGTTGACTCTGTTTGGCTTTCTTCTTCCACAAACTTTTCAAATAGTTGCTTCATTTCTCCGTATTTCTACTGATTATTTTACGTAAAAGGTGGAAACCATAACTTATTCTGATCACATGATATACCGTACAGCAGGATATTTCCGCGGGCCGATATTTTCGCGATTTCACGTGTCAATAACGTGCTTGTCAATAAAATATGAAAAACGTAAAATTGCGAATATTAAATCCCGCTTAAAAAAACCGCTATGCGGCACTACTTGGAGAATATCTGTCCCATTTTACTGTGTTTTATCATATAAACAGTAACATCCTCTTAATTTCGTTTAGATTGTAACTGTATCACAGTTGAGCCAGGACACTCCCTTTGATCAGGGAGCTCAGTAGGTTAGAACTATACTTGAGCTAACTGCTTAGCAATCTGAAGTCCGTGATTCGAATCTCGGTCTAGTTCAGGTGAAAGTTTACAATCAGAATTCTGTTGTTATCAATGTTTTGTTTATTTTATCTTTATTATTTTCCCTTAAAAGTGCCGCAATGTCTGGTTTACTTTTCAAAAACGATTTATCAAAGCTAAATTCATGCCGGTAAAATCGGTTTCCAGTACTTAGTACGATTTTTTGGCTTGATACGATGATTCCCTTAATATACAAATGATCTGCTATAGCCGTAAGTTAAATCTGTAATATTATTAACAGTTCTATTTTTCCCTTTTTGCTGAATGCTATATATGTGTTTATGAACAATTTAAACAAGGATTTTGTATTCTCTTTGACCTCAGTACTACAGATGATCCCTAAATGGGCGAAATTGCAATATTGCGCAGTAAAATGTTAACTTTATATGACCTCTAAATAGATGATTCATTTCCTCGTATTTCTAGTCGGCATTATACAGCACGTCCATCACTGACAAGTATCGTTAATACAAATTAACTTATCTGTGTGTGGAGGTGGTGCACCAGTATAGCTTCCAGGAAACCCCAACTTTTGTCTATATATATAAATATATACAATGATATCGACAATGGGAGGAAATTGTAATACCAGGAAACCCCATAACACCTTTCCAATGTCTGTAACCAAAAGCACTCGGATATTCTTGGAACACGGTCAGCGACAATTTCACTGATAATGGCGGGTTAAAATGTGATTTGTGGTCATAAGACCTTCAAGTACTTCTGCTGGTTAATCAGGCTCATACAGTGAGTCTTTCCAGAATTCGATGGGAGGTGATACGGCTGGCGGTATGGCCTCTCCGTAAGTACCTGTGCGACAGGTTGACATTTGCAGAGCGCAAGCACCAACCAATGACAGTGATGACGTAGGGCCTGTCTAGCAATTACAGATTTCTATTGACGAGTGTGGGTGAGACGGGTCGTGTGGGGGTTACTTCGGGACGCTGCGGTGTGTACACGCGATACGATCAAACAAAACGTGGTTGTTGCGCTTATTGCACGTGCTATTTCCCTGGTGTTTTGCTTGACTAAAGCTGGTGTTTTATGTCAGCACTTTGGATACTCTGAGGACTTGCTGGACGAATTACTTTTGTAATTTCAGCGTGCACGTTTGCTACTTTTTCCTATTGGAGTAAACACGCGGGTTTTTACAGTTGCATTCTGTGAAGTTCGTCTTGCCATACGATAGACATTGTTGTACGTGTTTCGTGTCGTTCTGTGATGACATCACGTTAACACGTGCTTTACATATCATTGCTATCTATCACGTTAAGAGTATTGACAACTCTGTATTATTTTCAGTGATTTTAAAGTGATTTCTTTCCCTGTCTGCAAAGTTACGACATGTAAACAGGGGTGCCGAACGTAAGTGTTGTATCGCCCGTGTTCCCGCCATCGGGCCGAATGGTTCTTTTCTGTGCCGATCTAGATTATTCGTCAAGTGACAACCGAAAGGTAGGACGGTTTGAGAGAGAGATTGTCGTCATGTTGATATCCATATATGATGTAATAATTGCTTAATATACTTGATAATCACAATAAGACAGTGATTTTTGGAACACAGACTCGTGCTTTCCTGTGGGACTCACATTCTGAGCATCCACTATATTCATTAGTTTTTGGACTCGTCAACATTTTGAAAATGATATTAAAGAATTGCTTGAAAAAAAACACTACAAAAATCACTGTTAAAAGTTATTAAACTTTTTTTTTTAACATTCAGAAGTTGCTTGTGTATATTTTGATGAGTACAAATGTAATGAAGAATATATTGTGTTGGCTTAGAAGATGTTTATGAGAGTCGAAATATTGTTTAACTTCTACAAAGAAGTCCACATCATTTGTTTTCAAAATGTCCGAGGTTGTGAATGAAATACCGTAACGATTGTATCCGTGTTTATTTTCTTGTATAATGCTTGTTTAGTCATTCCTACTGCAGTTGAAAATAAACTCTTTCTTCTACCTGTATAATAACCACTAGGAATTGCACCTTTAATATTCAAATGTTGTCAACAGTAATACCCTATGAAAACATTGACGCCGGGACTATATTTAGATGTGAATGGGGCAATCGTTACCGGGACGTCTCGATGATTTATTAAAATCTGATCAGTACAATAACTCGTTCACAATGTTAAAAGATGAGAAATATCTATAGCAGGTATAAGTATGGCACGTGCATGCATTTTTCTTAGTTCGTTTTTTGTGTCGTCGCTTTATTAGTTTTTGTGTGTGTGAATATTAGATTTATTACTTTTTCAATACTATCTGGTGATGATTGTTTTTTAAACTTAGGACTATGAAACTCAGTTTCCAATTCCAGCCATGAAAATATCTTTGATTCAAATAGTATCACACATGTCATTAAATGAAGTTTGAAACAAACGAGTCCAGGCTTTGAATTCATTATCATGCTCAAATCAGATTATGTGTTCAAACCCAATTTGTCATTCACGTGAGTTATAACTTGTGTATTTCAATGTAATGCTAAGTTCTATAATACTCTACTAGGTCTTGAATACCTGCCATGATGATGTGAGCCTTTACCTTGAGTTAAATCATAAAAACTTTTTTATGCATTATAAACCCTGAACTCTCAGGACAGTTCTCAGATGGACGCTGGCTGGTAAGAAATATTTGTCTTTGTAACGCAAATACCGTGGCTTTCTGATCGGATTCTCATCCTTTACCAATCCACAGTGGGCGCTCTATCTATGATTAGTCAGACTGTAACTAGTTCTGTACTGTTCTCGGTCGTATGTTCAGCGTCCTAACACGAAATCTGCAGTAGACATTTTGACTGATGACTATTTGATCTCGGTCTGGCATCACGTCATTGGGTCTGCTGCTCACAGAGCCGCGTGTTAGAGGTAATTGAGGTACGTCCTTCAACGATTAATCCGGCGTAAGGATATATCTATCATCAGATAGAGTGAAGTGTCGAAATCATAAAAGAGGTCTGGTCTAATATTGGTAAAGCAGTGCTTTGGCCAAAGAGTCCATGCTTTCGAAGTTTTGCTAATGATTCCATAGTCTTGGACACTGCCTAACTATTTCATACTTTTGGCGATTCTTAATATTCTATGTTTTTAATCTGCCTAAACGTTCCTCGGTCTAATCTTGATCATTGGCTAAACATTACATGTTCTTGAGCATTGTATAAAACTTCCTGTTCTTAATTTTGTTTAATACTTTCATGATCTTGAACAATGGCTAAACTCTCGAAGTTCATGATTTTCCTAAACATTACTTGGTCTTGGACAGAAAACATTCCCAGATCGTTCCCAGATCATGAATGTAGGCTAAATACTCAATATCTTTTAATTTTTGGTGAGCAATTCATTTAATCAACCTTTTGTAGAACTTTTCGTGGTCTTGAACATTGTTTAACTTTCCATGTTCTTGAAACAGTGTATCGTACTGGTGTCATGATATTTTTGTTGGTGATACATGTAACATGTAATACCTCCTGTATCACGAAATATTGCTATTTTATCACTTGTGTTTAAAAGTTTAAAAGTTTGCACAGTAGAAATGTAAAACTCAACGTAATGAACATTCTTATCCAGACATGATTTATACTAAACATTACCTAAATACTAACACTCTTGATAATGTCTTTTTTCTTACAAAATGATCATTGTTTTGTTAAAAATTAAAAACAAAATAAATTAATGACTTTAAATGTCAAATCGTCAAAGTATTGTGTTCTGTCTTTCGCATTGCCCAAAACGAGACACTAAGGTATCACTTGCAATGGGCATTCACAGGTTCTACCTGTAACCTACTATGACCATTGCCACAGTGAATATTCCTAATAAACCCATATATCGTGATACAGTGTACGTGGCGATGTGCTTTCCAAATATGATATATGGGAATACATTTCTCAGCCATGATACACTTACTTACTTAATGCTCCAGTGATTCAAGATTGATACATTGTAAGCAATAATGTCTAGGTTATGTCATCCTGACATTGGGTGGCTTTTTAGGTCAATTAGTGTCTGCATTGGAAAATAGGGGTTTAAGTTTGAAACAAATCGTGAAATATGGCATTTTGTTTACGTGAATATAGAAATACAGAGCTCTAGTTTTAAGAATATTGATATTTACACATGAATATATATTCTAACTATAAAGACAACTTTGTGCAATTTCACATTGTAATAATCAAAAAGACCAAAATTTGAAATATATATGTATGTTGAAGTCTTCGATGCAAATTAAATCTAAATTTTTGGCATGTGCATCACATTTATTTTGACAAGTAGTGTTCCAGAATGTTACATTGAGATATATAGGCACTAAAAAGGAGTTTGACTTGATTTAAGATGTTAACAGGCAGCGAATCGGTCATATAGGGACATCAAATACTGCTTTAAAATCTGCATAGTCACCCACTAATATATCGCAGGAAACCATTTCTACATGCTGCTTGGTCGTGATAATGTTTTGCAATACATCTGAAATAAACTCACTGTTGACTATTCAATATGTTAAGAACAGTACCTAGAACCGACTGGTAGGAAAAGACTTTTATTTTGACTTTACGGGCAGCGCAGTCTAATAAATTTATCTTTATAACAGCCCGTGTTATTTTGCAAATAATCCGTTGATTATATGATAAAAATGAACGAGGAATTTCACTTCTAATTAGCTTTTAACTGTTGCATATCATCCAAATATAAAATGTTAACTAGTACAGACATTGTAGAGACCTTCACTATAGCGAGGTAATAATTTCTCTGTCGGGTATAGAAGCTTCACCTGAAGAGTGTGCTTCATCTTTAAGCTTGAAAAATACATTGTTTACATTAGCGCTGATCTCTAGGGGTTGTATTTATACTTCCTGTTTCTAATTAAGGGTCAAGTTGACATACTCTGAATTAAGTATACAATTTTCTTTACTTTTCACTTGGAATTGGCAAATAATTTTGCTATTTTGTTTTATTTCTTCATATCGTGGTATTGAACTACTTCCTTGAGTTCGGTTATCATTTTCAACCCTTACTTTTAAATTTATTAGCGCTGTACACATGTACAATCTTAACATTACATGTCAGTAAATATAATGTCATCCGACGCTGTATGTTAAAGAGGTACTCTTCCTATCATGAATATGGCAATAAGTACCGTGACATTTAATGCAGACTCAATTTCCTGTTATCAATTTGGAATTGACATTTTCCCTCAGAACAGAAAGTGTATGATCTTTGATTAATATTTCTTTTTTAAACCGTTGTACTTTGCCTTGATTCTAGTACACTCTTCAAATCTTTGCATAACTGACACAAAACAAAAGAAACGTTCACCATACACTTAAGTTAACCTTCACTACATGTAGAGCTTTGTAACAAAACAATCATCCAATATTTTAAAAAAAACGTAATACAGAAAGTGATGACCGCTCGGCATTATGGAAGGTCAAATCTTGTTGATGTTTATGCCTACGGCATGGCGCTACACTTCCGGTCTTGTTTTTTGAAAAACTTCGAAAAAAATGGCTACAAAGCAAGTCAACCATGGATTATCGGTAAATAACTAAACGAATTATCACAGGATTTAAAATGATCAACTCAATAGTATTGATAAACTTCATATCTATACTTTATGTTGAAGTCTTTATAGAAAGCGTCCTGTCCTGATTTGACCTATTTCGTTCCCCTGTTTCATGTCTCAAAACAACCACAATCCTTATCTTAATATTTGTTTGTGTATGTCAATGTGGTATTCTGAAATCTACACTGGTAAAAATAAATGCGATGCACTTGCCCAAAACATAGAATTCGATTCTTGCAGAAAGTTTTTTTTTTTAATCTCATTTTTGCACTTTCAACCATACAGCAGACGACAGTTTTAACAAGCAGGATTATAAAGCACAATTATGAAACAGAATGAACTCTGTAACTACCTTTCTATTCTTCCCTTTTTCAACTTTATTCCTCATTCCGTTTTATGTAGAGACTGATTGAATCCTCAAGAACCCCATATCATGGCAGTGCCTTGATCTTAGCATTGACGTGTCTCCAGATCGGTATCATAAAAAGCTAGAAAAACTTATTTCCAATTCATTTGAAAAACAGATTGTTTTTAAACTTTCTGTTAGTGTCCGCCTAAGGTCCCATTCAGTATCTAAAAGTACGTGATTTAAAGACGCATAGAGCGTCGTTGAGTCACATTCGTTTCCAGAAAAGTGGGACAATCGGATTAGCGTTGGCTGGATTACCAAGACTCGACTGTAGATGTATCATGTTATTGTTACGTGCAGTCGGCTTACGTTGAGTTAACTCCAGCGTAACCTACTTTACAATACAATTTATCTTTTGAATTTCAGTTTGTATATTG
>NW_018485704.1:0-7440 GCF_002113885.1 Mizuhopecten yessoensis | reverse complement strand
CAACGTTTCAATACCGTCGTGTCAAGTTATGGCTGAGTGAGCGATTGGTATTTGTTACCTTTACACCGATGTGACAAAAATGTAGTTTCCATATGTCACTCAACACGGGACGTTTCGGCCTATCGAAAGAGGATGTATACACATTGTACCAAATACGTTGTAGATCACTGGTTGGGTGTAAATCAATCCCCCTCTTCTGTTTAGGTCAGTACTAGGTCATACAGATGACAAATGCAAATCAAAGAAGCAATTAAAATCAGAAAAGCTCAAAATTTGAACAGAGACGAAGGGGGGCACAAGCTAAGTCATCTGTATGTTCCACTAGGGAATTAAACGGGAGCAAGATTATTATACATTGCACAGTGTATAATATACATGTATAAGGTTACGGTCACTACAATTATACAAGCTTCAGGACGAGAAGATTTAAATGTAAGCTCAGGAACTACGTACGCACATTACTGTATACAGGAACATGTTTCGTCCAGTGAAACTTTGACCATCGCCGGTAACAACAATATCTGCCAAATTTTAATTTCGCTCCTCATGCTAACTTACTACGTATATTATGTTGTTTACTCATATTCGACGTAATGACATATTTGCCCTCATTACTCAGGGCAAAACAAAAGCAAAATAAAACTGGGCAAAAAATGTAACTGAAGCGAAATTTTCCCGATATATATTATATAACTTATATATACACGATAGAGAACACATACGCGATTTCCACGCATACGATATACAACATTTACTTATATGGTATTAACTGGGAAAAAAACATACTCAATATTGACGCATGCACAGTTCATGATAAATTAACATAAGTTAAAATATAGGCATATGCGCAATATGTGTTTACCGTTTGCATTTAAGCTTGGTTACGTAATTACGCGGACAACCAATGCGTGTATGTTTAACAAGTACGTGCGATTTTATAAACCAGACCAATTTTGCTGATGAGATTTGGCCATTGGACATTTTGTTAAGCTGCTTTATTATTTTGTTTCAAGGCAAGTTTGGGGAACGTTTATCGTTTAACGTCTTTGTAGCAGCTCAAGGCAATTGAAGGGAACTTTGATCATACATATAAACGTGTTTGTTGTATTGACAATACATGTACATGTAAGAGAACGTAACCACTAAAACAACATAATAACGTTTTTTTCTGAAATAAAAATGGTGTTTAAACGTGTGTGGGTGTAAACGAAGATTGTTTTTAGTGATCCTAAACAGACCCAGTACTAATTAAACCTGTGGATGGTGGCGAAGCATTTTTCTACAAGTAACTTTAATGGTTTTTTTGTTTCAAATTGCGCCATTCCAACATTGGCCATGGGGTAAAACACCCTTGCCAGGCCTATATTTTACTGGCTCGATAGGATGTTGGTAGTTTATTCTATATTGGAAATTGTTTGTCTGTTTTAAGGTTATGTTCGTTTTATCGCCATAGAGCTTCATTCAAGACACTCGTTTTATAGTGAACCCTAAAATGATATTTGGTATTCCGGACATTACTATTTTAGGCAATGGGTGATTTATCCTTGGCCAGCGTGATAAGTAACTATGCACGATAAATATATATGTATACATAACAAGCCATTAACTAGTATATCTGCAGTTCTTCGGATAGTTTGTAAACTCGAGACAGGATCTGCATGCGTAAGGACAATAAGCCACGATGCTTCCAAGTTATAAAGTATAGGTTGGAGTTTGGAGCCAAAAGGCCAACACTTATACAAGGAAATTTCCGAGCAAGCCTATATTGGCTGTGCTTAGCACCATTAATAAATCATACCGGGACAGAAATAACCTGATAAAGAGGAGTCTATGGACAAGTACATGTACTGGTTTCTCGGTATACACATATCAACCCTCTGTCAAAATTATCTTCCTCATTTATATTCAACACACACTCACGTTGACCAGGTCAGTAGCATTTACTTTAATATATTACTCAGGTCTTATATATCTCCGATTTATTTTTAGACCATTTGAAACGTAATGCAAGGATAAGCGTATTTTGATTCTTCGACAACCACCGCCATGTGAATCTATGTCACATCTAAATGATCTCACGTCCTCAAAGTTAATCTAGGGTAGTGAAAACGAAACAAACAAAACACACGAATGACAGACATGCCGCGTGCAGGGCAATTACGGCGCGTGCAAGGCAGATATGCATCGGTCTGATATACGGCCTAGTAGTATTGCATTGCAATGCAGAACGGTTCATATCACAAACAAGTTTATGAAAGATGTGATTTCTGCAATATTCGATGAGGCTTTATATGCAATCGTTATACACGAGGAAACGTTGAAATAGAAATACCGGAAAATGTGCTTGTACAGTTTTCATACCATTCTCAGTTTAAATCTCTTGCAAAACTATCTTATTGCTAATGGTTGTACGACACAGTATTCCGTAGTGTGTTTGATATCATGCATACACTCCGGTTCTGTTTGAATTTGTTGATGCATGCTATAAATCCGAGGTTAACTACGGTCTGTTTTGTTTTTCAAAAGTATGTCACAACCATTAAGGAATATGATTGTTTGAAAAGATTGCATTATTATCGTCATATAATCTTACACCCAGAGCATCATTTATTACTGAGACATGCAATTCTAACATGCGAGTTTGACAATGTAGTGAGACTTATGGGAATGATGTCTGCTACCGTAGAAAGACGTTAGCAAGTACACTTTTAAATTGTGTGCTTCGCTGTAAATATGTTAACGTAATTAATCGAGAAAAAACTGTGTTTTCATGTTATTTATATTCCTGATGGAAGACGATAATGTAAAGATATATAACAATGCTTATACAGGTTCTTACAGTACACGTAAGTAAATGATGCCTACAACACTATTGCATTAATGTGTGCTAATGTATGCTTTATGTATAATATATAAAAACAGACATTTTTCATGTAAAATGTATCTTTATGGTATTTTGTGGATACAACTCTAAGTATACACACATTGTAAGCTATATTGTACTATAAGTTGTAGTAATTCAGCCGGGTAAGTGCCCTTATTACAGTCAATGTCAGCTTATGACCTACAGGCGGGTAATGGACACGGTATGTGCGTGCGCGTGATACGGTACATTGTATGGTAGTGTATCTGTGCCATAAATATGAGACAGAACAAACGGTTTATTACTGTTATCTTACTATGCAGTTGCTTTGTCTGACATGTCCCTTTCTAATCCGATTTTATTTATAAACCGTCCATTTGGTTCCAACAACGACAATGTGTAACAAGTAAAAAAATCTACAAACAAGAACTCTTTGCTTACCGTATACAACATTTGATCCCGAGGGTGGCAGGTTTAGACAGATTGCAAAGTTACTCTAAATGAAATCAACAACCGTTGTCTGACGTGTGTTCCTTTAATACACCACATCTTAATGAAAGAAGAATAGATGAAAAGTGTAGCTTGTTGTATAGATGTACATGTACGTATCCTTACACCTTACACCGTCAGTCATGAAATTATTTGTAAATACATGTAAACAATTCAAAAGATGTTATTCTAAATTAATTTCAACAAATAGAAAAAATAAATGACAGTTAGACATTTAAGATGTAAAACATAATGGACATAAAAACGTAAAACATGAGTCAATATTTAAGATTATATAACACAAATTATAGAATTATATAAAAAATATACTGGCGACACTGGAGACCAAAACTGAAAGAAACTGTGATACGCAACGGAATTGTTCTTTGAAATAAGTACTTTTATGCCAGTCTTCGAATGTAACCGAATTATTATTATTATTATTATTAAAAAGAAATGGCAAACCAAAAAACGAAAGATAAACTTCGATTTGTTTTTGAAGTATGATATGCAGATTGGTTAACATGTTTTTACTCAATGGTTCTCATATCATCATCCCTTTCAGACAATGCATGCCAAGGGAGACTACTCACACAAAATAGATATGCTCGTTTTGCCACTACAAAACGGTCTCACACAACAAAAGCCTAGAATATTATGTGAACAGTATCAATCAAACGTCAGCGAGAAAATTGTGTACATTGTACTTACCAAAGATGACATCATTCGTTATGTAAAATTGGGTAAAATAAACCCAACAAATTATAGAAATGATGTAGGAACATTAACAAACAAACTAAACATCCATAAAGAAAAGTCATTACCGGACTCCCCAATATACACAGTTATCGACATATAGAAATGTGTCATTAGACACGGGACATGGAACAATAACAACTCGATATCTGATATGGTCCGAGTCGTAATACGATTCACAGACATAGACACAAAGTTCCCAAGAAGGCGTAATGTTCTTCCTACCCATCACCAGTCAGATAAGGAGCGACAAAACGAGAAGTCCTCGATAGCAGATCGCTCGGTATCAGGGGACCTAGAGTTCTGTGTGTAGATAGGGGACTCTGTGTTAACGACCAGAGAAACCCTAACGATAATGTGACCAATACAATGGAATACAATTATTACATCTGACAGAAATTGATTTATCCGTGTTTACTGGATCTAACTTGATGCAAACCTCGTAAACGTTAGACGTGGTAGCGATGAGAAAGCTTCTGCATGTACATTTGTAAACGCGATACTTGATGTACAAGTGCTATCTAACGCATTGTCACATCGAATTTGGTGTGTCGTTTTGTGATCAAATCGTGTTTAGAGATGAGTAGGAAACATTTATGAGATAGCGCGGTTTTTACTATTTGAATTGTAATGCAAAGCAAATGTGTGGTCAGAGATGTTTGCAAACAGATTTAGATTGTACAAATTTTCGTTAAAGTTGTTCTGTTAATATCATGTTTCAGATATTTTTTTATAACGAAAATCGATTGTCTGTGGTTGCACTATTGAGAAATTGAAAAGTGTTTTGTTGTTTTGCTGATCTTGATAATCAGGCATAGAGTTTTGTTTCCTTGGAGTATAGATATTTAGGAAGGGGTGTGTTTGTATTCCATGAGACCGGATTCAAATATACCAGTATTGGAGTTTAGGAGTTGCAGTTTATGTCATTGCTGAGATAAAAACATATAACAGAACGATTTCAGCAATACATGGTCTGGTTGATCAATATATACCACTCAGTATCGCTACATTGCATTGCTGTATATGTATCTGTTTAACCTCCTAGGGACATTTTTTCCTTTTACCGAAATACCATTATTTAAATAAAGGTGCCGGTGGATACAGATAGATCTGGTGTAGCATAATATAGCGTATATTTGGTAGTGCCGGGTTATTGGTCTCTGAAGTATTTCACGCTTTCCGTCAAATGTCATTATTCAAATACCGTTGGCAGTGTTTTTGAAGATCACTTAACGGTATATTTTCAGATTAGGAGATGCGTGTATGAAGCAACTAGACAGTTTTTGTAGTCAAATTGCAGTTGAATAGCATATTTTCCGGAGACACTATAGCGAATACATTCCACGTGAAGTTTGCCATTATTTTGATAGGTATGTACTTTTGAAACCTGAATAGCGAGTATTTAATGGAGCCGAATTTCCACATGGGTATTTCAAATATTCGTGTGAATATACAAATCTGTAGCAAAATGTAAAATGAATCGTACTTTACTGATCTATTGCTTAGAAGAAGCATTTGTTACAGATACAATCAACTTTTTACTATAGAGTTATAAAGTATAAGTCGGCGTGTTTCACGCTTTCCGTCACATTTCATTAGTCAAATACCGTTGGCAGTGTTTTTGAAGATCACTTAACGGTATAATTTCAGATTAGGAGATGCGTGTACGAAACATGTAGACAGTTTTTGCAGTTAAGTTGCAGTTGAATAGCATATTTTACGGAGACACTATAGCGAATACATTCCACGTGAAGTTTGCAATTATTTTGCGACAGTCCGTGTCCCGAGCCACTACCTACGTGTTAAGTATTGTAAGGTACTTCTCGTCGACGCAGCCACGCCTACTTACAGGTCGTCACTGTTGTCTGTGGCCTATAACTAACAACGTTTAGTTTTCATCGCTAAGAAAAGTGTTTAATGTGCCTGTTAATTCTCATTTCTGCTTTTAATTATGGCATATGGCCATGTAAATGCCAGCTAATAATAGTGTGTTTCGTTTAATATATCTATAATGTCATAAAAACATCATTGATGATATGAAGTTCATATTAACATAAACAATTTGTTTGCTAATAACGTATGTCATGCAATTGCGAGCGATCTCACTGATCATGTATAGAACTACAATGTATATTAAAATAACTCAGAATAATAACAATATTAGCAATGCATTCATTATTATGTCTTGCCAATCAGTTTACCGCGATTGGAATTATCAAATGTAAAAAGTACTTACAATTAATTAATGGTATGGAATCATTCGGGGAAAACATGGATCTCACTATGAAATAACATAGACAAGTAACCGATTTCAAATTGCGATAAATATCTAAACCACGTGAGCACTCCCATAGACTATGTCAATTGCCCAATTCCGTTTTCACTGAAGATCTATGCAATGAAATATTTTGAAATGAAATCAAAAATTCGACAAACAAGAAGCGCTTGGTATACATGTTACGTGTAACAGAAAATGGTCACTTTAACTTTTGTAAGATATAAGTATGAGGGAAAATCGTCAATCTATGTCCTTAGTATGTATAGGGAATATCGTCTTGATCGTTATGCTTGGGTAATTTATCTGTTAATATAAATAGTCAATCTTAAACTTACTCTATTTATGAAAGATATATCTACATGTAGCTGATATATAACATCATTCAAAGTAAATACACATCTTAAACAGCAATCTAGAATCTCTTCGTGGAGGTCTGCCTGAAAGCCTTTTTTAATGTATTTACAGTTCAAATCTATTTCATGGCGTTTTGCGGAATCGTCGCCAGTAAGACTACCGTGCCAACCTCAGCTAGACATCTACAACCAAACCAGCCTTGCATATGTTTGAACCGACCTTTTTTACGCGTTATGAGTCGTTTTGTTGAAATGATTTATTGATATACTCAGGTTTTCCTGCTGAAAATAGCCGCTTTCGCAGCAGTGAACGAAGACGTAAATGATCTTCACTTGCTAATAGTAATAACGAGCAACTACAGATGAACTCCAAGCTACTGTAAGTCCTGCCTGCGTGTTGCGTAACGAAGGCACTAGGCAAACATTCAACAGTGGTTAAAATACCGAAGAGATACCTAGTGTATCACTAGTGTTGAAATCAGTTATTGGAACTGGGAATTATATCTGTGATTCCCTAATTGACAAGTGTTGATAACTTAAGGTAAACTCCTTTTCCTAAAACACTTTATACAAACGATCATACAAGGTATTTGATCATATATTAAAATGCTATAATTTTAAAAATGGAAATCTCTGCAAAAGTATCATTAGTATTTGCAAGGCGTTTTTTTTTTTTTTTTTTTTTTTTTTTTTTTTTTTTA
>NW_018485703.1:0-7412 GCF_002113885.1 Mizuhopecten yessoensis | reverse complement strand
AAACACGTTTTTCAAGCAGAAATGCCGATCATATTTTCATAAAATCATATGAAATATGTCATAGAAAATTTTAAGATATTTTATATATCTATCTAGTAATTCATATAAGGAGAAACATAAAACGCTATCAACCTGTAGTCGATACGAGGAGCGATGTTTTGTAATGTTTATCGTGTAAAACAGCTACAGTGGCTTAATCACGCTTTTACTTCAAGTGACCGTTACATAACGAAAAGAAAACAGAAAGAATATAATTAAGAATAACTTACTCAAGGAACGATCGTAAACAAGTAGTATATGGTTGTTTTTAAAGTACGAGTAATGGTACGTAACATACCGATACAAAGATACGACAACAGTCAATGCTATAAAGTGATGAAGACACCTACCTTATGCACGCTCACACCTGTGGGGAACTGTCTGTTTCACCAGTACTGCCACATGTAATCCGCCTTGTCCTGTAGTGCCATACCTACAGGTAATTGATTCTGACCCGTCATCAATCATGTGGCCCGAGGCTAGACAGTAATATCTCTCACTGTCCCTATTAGTTTGGAGAAGTATGTGCCTTGTTCTTCCATCACTTATGGGGTCCTTTGAAAAGTTATTTGTAAGGTAGAACAATTTATAATGCACTTGAAATTCAAGTTTTTATTATCTTTTAATTACCATATTTTCGATAGAAATAAATATTCGTGTTGTTATATGTAAATTTTGTGCACACAGAGTCAACGTTCGCTGTATATACTACCTGGCACTGAGAAAATTCAAATGAATTGACGAAACAACGTGCATTGTTAGGTTTACATTCTCCTCGATCTGTACTACTGCACTTTGATTACTTTTGAAAAACAAATTTGTTTGCACAAAATTTCCAAATCAATTACTTGACCTTATAGTGATACCATAGTCCATTTACATCAACTTTCTATTACTTGTGCTATTATTCATATTTAATTGCTCAAACAATTATAATTGAAATGATCGTCTAACTGGTAATAGTTGCATAGATACCATACGTTGAACAGGACATTGTTTGAGGGGGCATTATGATAATAGTTATTAATGTAAATGCTATCTAAACGAGACATTGTAAGGCCGATTTACTATTCAACTGTAGAACATTGAAACTTTCCAGCCTACCATAATTTCGAAATCAACTTTCGATGAAGAACGGAGGTAGGAATCTATTCTTTGAGAGAAAACTGACTAAAACTTTAGAACTACTTGTTGTGGTCATGGGCATTAGCGCTATGGAACAGAAGTATGACAGAGATTGGGTGTTCTAACATATCTCGTAGGCTTATTGAAATGAAGCATGCTTTTCTTTGGTCGAAACAGTGTTTTTTCACAGTTTTGAATGTAATTCATTTTGCTTTTAAATTATACTTCACACAGGTTGCTTTTAGAATTTTCAATATAAATAAACTAAATGGTAATTCGACACTTTCTACACCAAATGTTACTTTACATGTGCTAATTTAGCATACGCTTTTATCTACTGTTGGTACCAAAATTATCTTTATACTTTGTAATTTTATACAACTCATTTCTGATACATAACGTGTGAAATCACAACCCAATAACTTTTCTGAGAAAAGTAAATTGAGCTTTACACGTTTGTGTAAGTGTTCTTCTCTAGCAAACGCCTGGCAAATATACTTACCGTGGTAGAACCACGGCCATTACCCAACAGTACCCCAGTTTGTAACCTCATTGTGAAAACATAACTTTTTATTACCCATGATAACCATGACCGAAGTCATTATTTGAATTTCCATTACTAATGTCTTTTATATTACTGTTTAAACAATAGATGACAGGGTCGTTTCGCATTTCGTGACACTGCATTAGATATCTTCCAATTAATGATAATCAAATGATAATTTATATTGACAAATGCGAGCTCGAACACTCATAGATTGATGTGATTCACTCTCCTAGACATATTTACGCGTCCCTACGGTAGAAACAGAATCAAATTAGGTTATTCCTATTTTCGTGGCACGTGCTGTTGACATCGATAATCATCGTTCACCACAAAAAAAAATGGTACGCCTATTAGACATCAAAATGTTAATAATGAAAAGTCCCGATTTTTGACATCTATACTAAAACTACAATTTGTTGTGTGAATATATTGTTTCTATCTGATCTGTTTAAAAATGCAAAAGATTCTATCAATATCGAAGTTGCTATAAAATAATTTTAGCATGCTTACATTCCGACACTGAAATGAACATATCTATAAAAGAAAAATATAGAACTCAGAAAAAAAAACACTCTGCTCGCCTTCTTTGGCAGTAGAACAAGTGTTTCCTGAGACCATAATTCTCCGGTGAGCAGAGCTTGAGACAAGTTTAAGTAATGATGCTTCAGAAAATGCCCTTACCTGAAAGAGTTCCCTAGACCCTCGTTGCCAAAAACGAGTAATCGCCTCAATTCGATCAGACAAGATATTTGCCTCACTCCTATGGGTGTTCCAAACTCTCGTACTATAACCTATGGAAGCTGGCGTTTCGGAATTGAAGCTATCTATTTTACAATCTGTTATAAAACAGAAATCACTCGCTATAATCAAGAATGATGTTTACGTTAGCGTTCATTGTTGGTGATTTATTAGATATCTGTATATGTACACTTGTATGCGCGTTTCTGTAAACCTACAACTGCAATATGTCATGTCCAAAAGCGCCTTCGGGATATTTTGCAAACTTAAGACGTTACTTTATAAAAGTTCATATTATATATTATTATAAACAATAAGCAAAACGCAAAAGAAATATCAGCCTGTAGTCATTTCTTGTACTTCTGCAAGAATCAGATAATGGGGTAATTTTTACGATCATCCACCGTTTTCCTTTTTTCTGGAATTTTATGTCTTTTATGTTTATGGTTTGTCGTAGTGTAAGCTGTACAACTGTTGTGTACAAATCAAACGCATTTTTACCATTTGGTAAGTCTAACACAACATCATTCTCAGAGTTGTTTCCCTTTAACTATTATCAATGAGTGTATGGGTTTTAGAACAACAGCAATGTTGACAGAGTTTTATACGTCCAGAACTGGTTAGGTTATCTTAAACAAATAACATATCAGAACAACAGTGATACATATGGTTAATCAGCAACTAGAATGCCATTTCACCTCAAACTTAAGCGTCAGTTGTAGAACTAGGGCCGTTTTTGAAAAAAAACTGAAATGTTACTCATTCCGCTGACTGTGTGCTATTTATTAATCTAATTTCGTTTTCTGATCGGGAATGATCTATTGGCGTAGTGGATAACATATTCACTTTTCAATGTGACGGTCGTGGTTTGATTCCCCGATTGGACACGACCAGGTATTGGGTCAGCACTGCTTAACCAATAAGTAATTATTATAAGTTGACAAAATTTGTTCAATAATTGTTGAAAAATATAATATTGATGTACATGTATTACATTATAATTATTGGTAATGCAGCTATTACCAAACGTACCCCAACAAACTCTTACTAAAGCGTCAGAGCTCTCCTATTTCCTAACACCAAGAGGGGATATTATATAGACAACAAACGAGATAAATGTGAACATGTGGTCTTTTTATTTCATTTTAAAAAGACAAATTTAATAAAAATTGTACAATCGTAAACCTTATTGGCACTGCAATCGAAAGAAACTGTTAATTTAAAACCGTTTTGTAAATAAATTTACGAAGATACTTTTGAAATTAGACTTTCATAATTCTCGAAAACAATATCATTAAACATAATATTAAGTATTGTATATTATATTTTTGTTTTCGTTTTCATTAAAAATATATTTTCTTTACTTTCAAAAACGAATATGGGATATTGCAAGAGAGCGAGAGAAAATATATGCTTAAACAAAAAACATACAGAGGCTGACACTTTTTAAGAGAGAAAGCTCTGTGTCCTATTTACTCCTGGCAATCATCATTTTCAACATACTTGTATCCGCATGACAGAAATATATCTCACTATTACAGGTGAGTTTTGCATTAACTTTGTATGAATTATTATTGTGAAGGGCAATGAGTGGCGTTTCTGTTGAAACAATGGCACAATACAAAGATAAAAGAGGTTTACATGATTTCAATTTTTTGCCAGATGTGATCTTAATAATGTTATCTCTTGTATGCATCAGGGAATAACTGAAAGTGTAGCAGTTGTCACATACCTTGATATGAATGTCTTAAAAGAAATACATTATATTGAAGACTGACGAATATTCCAAAATTACATGTGTAGTAATAAAGTTCAGTGTAAGTTAAAACTACTACAAACTGATCTGTTGTTTGTTGCTTTACTGCTTAGTGTTGTTCACATAATACCTTTAAATAGAGTGTGTATATTCCTCGTATCACTTCACGATACCTATATCATAAACAAATGAGAAAGATGTTATAGTTCATGGTTACTTAAATTATAGAAATGTTTAAGAGATTGAAGCATTTTTCAGTTACTCCGTTGATTGTCTGTTTATCACACGGAATACAGATCCGTGTTGATATATGAGCAAGAAAACAAAAATCTATTACAAATTAAGTGATGGAATGTTAGAATAATCAAAGTTCAAAAAATTGATATTTGATTACATATTTTAGCGTTTGAATAACTTGCTTTCTAACAAGATCATTACGGAATACTGAAATGGATATTTGCATAGCTTATCAGATTTTTAGTCATGTACGTACCTCATTATACATAATTGGTTTCCATATTTTCTTCATGTTTGTGTTTGGTATTCGTACATGACGAAACATCTATCAAGGTATTGTAACATATTCCCATTTTGTTATAGTTTAGAAGTTAACAGAATGCTCCTTTCCAGTCTATTATATAGCTTGTGGAGTATTTATAAACAGAAACAACCTTGTATGAACATAATTACAAATTAACGAACATTACGAAATACACATATAATGATATTGTTTATTAGTTATCAGCGCGACTATATTAGAAAGTTTTTTCTTGGCGGGATTCTGTTAAACAAAATTAACAGATAGTTCTGCATTGATTGTTGAATGGCCAATCATAATTGAAACATTCATTCTTGAGTTATGTATATGTAATTACCTAATTTAGTCAAGTAGTTCAATACACCGAATGTAATATCAAATATTCTGGTATACCAATATAAAAGGACTCAAACCACCGGAAAGTCCATAGATCATAGGTAGTAAGACGGATGACTAAAAAATCTAATAATGGTGACTTACTATAATAGAAACATGTAATAAAATAAATAGTATGTACATCATTTTAAAAGGAATATGAGGGTGGAAGACATATAAAATGTGATATTTAAAATTACATCGCTATTCATTTATTGTCTTTGTAATATCTGTACAACAACCTGGTGAACAATCCCGCTTTCTGATTTTAAACATACTAGACGTTTTAATAGATATATAATAGTTTATATAAGAAAGAATTCTCAAATTTATTTCGATGATAGGAAACACACCCTTTACATAAAAATTAATTTTAAAATTAGTCAAACGTTGACCAAAAAATACACAAAAGAATATTTTCATCCATTTGAACCAATTGAAGTGTCTTGATTCTATGAATATGAACAAAGATGAGAAAAAGAAGTAAATACAGAATATAGATGTACATTCAGACTTTCCCATTCTATCTCAAACAAAGTAAAACGGTTACAAACGTAGCATTTTCATCATTATACACGTACTTTTTCATTTAAGAAAAACCAAACCTACATTTGATATATAACGCCATATTGATACTAGATTACAGCCGATCAGCAATTATTTAAGATCATCTGTAAAGAAAGCGTCATATTTGATAGACTGAAAAGGTTCGAATGTAATGTGAAGTTATCATTACATTTTAAATTTACTACAGGTATTGATAATTTGAAAGGATAGCAAAGCATAACTGTTCATATGACACATATTATTTTTTTAAAAAGAGGATTTTGGAATATTGAGCATCCTAGATTGATAGTGGTAAAAATAAATATACAGACAAAATATTAATGGAGTATCTCATCTTCGATTTTATCATATTCCAAGAAACCAAAAGAACAGAGAGTTTCATTCAAATGAAAATGTAAAACAAATGAAAATCTTAATTGCATTGTTATTTTTCTATAACTTAATAACGAGCCAATTCTCTTACTCTATTTTCTTCTAACAAGCACTACTTTGGTCCAACTCAACGGATAAAACATTGTCCGTTGTGATTGTTGTATGTATGAAATCAGATGATACTTATATACATAGCAGCAAGCGATGGACGAAGAGTGAATGATACCGGTAGCAATGTTGTAAAGTCGAGTCTCCCTTCTACTCAATCAAAATCAAAAAAAATATCAAATTGCTCCAAAGGTATGGGGCAAGTATTGTTGATATAAAATACACTTTGTGCGAGATACTTCAAAGACAATATATTCTCATATAGCCGATAAGTTTCTCATATCACAGAAACGCCTTATCATCAGGATAATCTCCTTCCTCAACATCAGCAGGTACCATTTTTATCTGGTTTTCATAAAGGGGTTCGTCAGCATCCCTGTAAGCAATTTGAAGAGTATCTTATTAGCAAACATCTACAAATATGTCGACATATCATGCATTGCATGTACATAATCCTTTATTAAAAAAGAAATCTGCTTAAGAAATCAAGTTTTTGAATTCTTCATTAGTTTATGTACCATACAAACGTTTCTGCAGATTAAACATTCCATCCCTGATGTCATATACTTGGGTAAACAGTATTCAGTAACATTGTCATATTCACAGCATAAAGCTTAGAGATTAGATCCCTGATAAAAATTAAAATGTTCTCAATTACTCATGACTTTACTAGGAACACAGAGTCACTACCATGTTACGTAATATTCGACAATGCTCAAAAAACATTAAATCAACATATTTTGTCTGGTAAGCGTTGGTATATCAATTCGCACCAATTCAGTTCGATTTAAACAAAACGTATCGGTTTATGTCGATAAGATATATGTTCTTGTTTGTTTTATTGATGAGTGTTACTATTAACTAATCAGACTGTTTTATCATGTCATGAGGAGCAAGTCAAGCTATAATCATCCAATCATTATAAATAAGAGATGTTTTATCAATAAATATCTTTAAAACAAGTTTCTAACCCTAAGATGATTTATTCATTTGCTCGTAGGACTCAAAACAGACAATTGATCACTGTGAATGTTGTTTTCATATATCTTGACAAATCTATTAAATGTTGGAGCTATATTTTGTTTCTTTTATTTAACATGCAATTTAAAAAGAATGTTGGTCACAAGTATAGTTATTGTACATAGAATCCTGTAACAGCGTGTTTTATTAACAAGATGCCCAGGGGACATGTATCGCTCACATGGATATATGTTTAAAGTACTTGATATGAAGTAAAGATATAGCAC
>NW_018485702.1:0-7405 GCF_002113885.1 Mizuhopecten yessoensis | reverse complement strand
TTAATACCAGGTGAGCGATGCAGGCCCATTGGGCCTCTTGTCTTATGTCTTCTGTTAAAAAAGACACTGAAGATACGGAAACTGATGTGTTGCCCATTGTAACACTTTGAATCTTTTCTTTCGGGTGTTTTCACTTCCCTTCTCTTCATTTTCGGTGTTGTCTCCCTTAACACCTTTCATATGACCTTAGCTTTTACGTGACCGTATTACTTCGTTCTAAAAAACAAACTGTACGAGTATCTTCTTTGCGCAGTCATTATTTTGAACTGTCAGACACATTATTATTTGTTGCAACTTGCTAGGGCGTTGGGAAGCACACGTTCATTGACTCAATGTTAAAGCGAATGTGACAGTGTGCAATGAAAAAATTGATATTAAATAGATAATCTGAAGCATCATCTATGGCATGGTCTACGAGTTCGAAGTAAAATCACATTCATGCCTTGGTTCCCTTTGCAAAGTATGAAAGATAGAAGTACTTTAGGTAACATGTTGTTTTTATTTTAATAATCGATTTAATCTGATATGCGATACCAGATGTTATAAGCGAAAGAGATGTTTTAGCTATAAGATAACTCAGTATCCTTTTTCATGACGCTAAACTAAATAAAACGAAACATAACTTTTTTTCATTAATCGCAGGATGATTGTCGTGGATCGCTTTGCTCTTATTTCATCTGCAGTTTGGTTCATTGGCTCGGAATCTCAGGGGCACACAGTATTAACTGTAAACAGGTTGTTGGGGAGAAATGAAAATTGGGGAAAATTGTAACTATCTTAACAAAGATGTCAGTGTTCAAGTTCCATAATTGAAAAAACAATAACATTTACATTAACAATTATAAATTTTATTGAAGTTAAAGATTATTATTGCGCCTCAGACCTGTGTTTTTGCATGTATGTCATTGTGCGATTATTTGAGTGTGTATTGTAACAGAGTTATCAAAATATATTCGTCTTTTTTCATTTCAGTCAATAGTGACGTTGTTTTATTTCTGTTGTCTGACAAGATTTTAAACCTTGGTTCTGCCTGAACTGAATTTAAATTAAGATGATTTTTGCTTTTACACCGCTCCTGACTGAGAGCAGGAATTAACATAACAGTCCTGGTACCGGTCGTAATGCATTTGTAAACAAACTCCAATTCGCTATCGGCGGTAACAAGAGACTCACAAAGATTAAATTCCCTGTCTGTATTTCACATTTATTAAAGAAAATGTTTCACGTTTGGTTTGCGAGCCGATGTATCTTTTTCCTGTGACAGTATTTTTGTTTTTTTCACGCCATTTGCAGCACAATCACCATTGTGTCAAACGCTCGGATAAAGTAGATTGATATTATAAATTTTGAAACGGAACGGTCATTTCTGAGTGATCTATCGTTTTCCGGTTACACTTTGGGAATTCAGTTGGTTTTTTTTGCCCCCGTAAAATTGATTCAAATTAGGAATTGAGTCGATATTCGATGTCAATTTCTAAAGCATGCAAAATCTCTGCGAAATCGTCATGTTTTAACGGTAATTCATTAAAGTGATGTATCAGTAAAGGGAATGCACTACTATAAGAACCAAACTAGTATACCGCCTAAAGCGCGTACACACACATATAAACTGCATGTAAACACGTTCTTAAATAACTGTAACCTTTAGTTTGAAGATTAAACAAAACAAATCAAACTAAAACAAAGTACCGAACTTCCTATTGCCCACCTTGATCAATGACTGGTCAACGAAATATATTGTTGCAACATACATTCCTGGATATAACGTCATACATCATACAAGGCGTGCGTCTCTATTTATACCTTTGTAAAGTCCTCTGAGTGTCTATAGCTTGGTCTCACCTTCCCATTATTATAATTAATGATTCCTAAAATGGCGAAATTCGCGCAACCGGTGATTGTCTGTATCCGTCGATGGAGAGTAGATTGTGTCCTTTTGCATAGATCTCGCGCCCAGAACGGAAGAGAAATTCAGCCAGCTAGACAAGTCTAGTACATGGCCAATATCATACCTGCTGACAAAGTCACAAGCCTCAACTCCCCCTTACATTATTTTTGGACAAACCATAATTTGGGAAGACATTTGTTTAACAGAGCTTGATGGATGCATTAATACCATGTTGCCTAGGCAATATGCAGTCACTGTCTGGGCGGAAGGTACAGCACAGCGCAAAAACGTTGCACCATATATGCTAGATCATTAGGTAATGCTTACATGTCGTATGTGGGTAACGAACTATAGTATTGTCAATAAAAACCATGCTTTAAGATACTGGGCTGTCAAATGAATAATTGCTTGTGTTCTATGAAATCTTCAATAAATTGAGTTACAATCGAAGTTGAAACATTAGTTACATAGAAGGTCAGTTTTGTAATCATTTTGTTTATTTACAAAAAATAAGAAATACAATTCGTACAATCCTGATTAACGTTTAAATGATTGAAATATATGACTATTAAATCGTTTCCAGTTCGAATAATATGAGTGCAAGTCTATAAGAAAGCTTCAGTAGTTGCGCATTCAAAGAAGAAAACAAGAAAAAAACGGTCACCTTTAAACCGTTTGACTTTAATTAGAGGAACAGTTTACATACATATTTCTAAAAGAAATCAGAATTTGTGTTACACCGGCAGTTTCGATTGGTCTTTTATTTATTTATTGAGTTCTAAGCGTCCCATCAATACAGGAGAGGTTTTTAGGAACAATACAAACACATTAAATGAAATTACATCAAACAAACTAAAAGATAAAAAGACAAACTGTGAACTTGAAAAGCAAAAGTGACTTTGGTAATTTATATCCTTTTGAACAGACAAACAATTTCCAGAAGGTTATAATTGTTTTGATATTTACTGTTTCGAAGAATGATTTGAGATTTGTTATATTATTATAAAAAAAATCTCCTGTTTATTAAAGGTCAAGGCAATCTAATAACAAGTGCTTTACCGTAAATGGTGACAGGCTACACATTGAGGTTGGTCCTCGGTTGATCCTCGCGTTTTAATACATAAGAAGAGCTAATGTATGAATGGCCAATCCATGTTGGGTTTTACAGAGTATAATTTGTTGTCTACGCATTGATTCCAACTATTATGCCACTTTGATCTTACACAATTTGTTAAAAACGGTATAAAATCTGTAAAATGAAAATTTAGAAATTAACAAATGGTACATATGTAGAAATAAAGCCTCTTTGGCGGCGCGATCTGCCTTTTCATTACCTAGTATTCCAACATGTCCGGGAACCAAGCATGATGTTATTTGACATTTTGAGGAACATGTTTTTTGGTTGGTCAGTCTTCGAGGATTACCAGCAGAGTATTTCTGTCAGCGGTTATATTAAGCTGTGATATTTCACCATTTAATACTTTTTTCTCCCCTTTTATAGGCAAGACCATTTCGTACTATTAGTTGTTGTTTTTATGCATATTAAATATTGGTGTAATAAAATGGTCAAAATGGTAAACGAGTTTTACGGATCCGTTTTGCCTGCTAAAAGTCGGTTATTATTGATCCGTGTCAGCTTGCATTCGGAACGCATTTATAAAGATTTGGCTATCATCGAAAAATTATGGGATATCAAATATATAACAAGATAGCTCTGAGTCAACGTTTAATAAACAAAGTACAACGCAAGAAAAGTTTACTTTTTCTTGAGGAGGGGGAAAAGGTTCAAATGGAATAAACAACTCGATGGAGATCCCAGGATGAGAAGCTGCCTTAAGTCATGTCTGGCATTATTATGCAGTAACGGATAAGAGAAAAGATTATAGGCCAAAAACGTTAAATTATATTTATTAAACAGCTTAACACACCATTTTCCCCATTTACATACGACAGTGAACGTTACACACAAATGTGAAAGCACCTATAACATTCGGTAATAGAAACACTAAGCCAAAAATGAATTACACTTGTTTCATCATTATTGGACACATCGGTGATACTAGGGACCAAAACGTTGGCTTTTTAAATTGTCTAAATCACTGTACAAACAGAGGGGCTGATACATTAAATAATTTAAAATTTAAAGGAATATGATCAATTTTGAATTAATGCATTAGTAAAGTGTGTACTTAAATATGAATAACTGTGGTAATCAAGGTGACAGCAAACATTTGGGACGAACAAATCTATCAGCAGATTCTACCCCTTTGTTTCTTGAAAGATGAACGTAACACTCTGAAGTGTTTGCAGCTTTAAAAGTGGTACTTGCTGCTTTTCGTTTTCCGTTCAGCTTTATATTGGAAGCGGTCTATGTCCTGGCAATACCCCAGTTTTTCCCTTAGTGTTAAACGTAAGCCTATGTGAGGAAGGCAATTGGGTCTATCCCCAGGCTGGAACATACTAGTGTCTTAATAAATGGTAGATGCAAATCCCCTGATTACCGTTCAGCATTTAGGGTAATGGCAACAACTAGTTTTCTCGTTGTCAATATAATGCGACCGGGTGGAATGGTTTGCTCGGTTCCTTCGGCTTGGTTTTTCAGTGAAATAACACTATAAAGTCGGCATCAGTTATGCGCTATTACAAGGAGTCAATTACACCAACACTCGAGCACGCTTACACAACACACATGGAGGCTAGTCCTTTAATGGTCTTAGCTGCTAATAGGACTTTGAACAAAACTACAAAAAACATTCCAAACCAATCATTTAGGCTAATGCCATCATGTCTATCGCATTTTTCTTTCAAATGTTCTATCCCTGAACTGTTGGTCGGTGAAAAGAAATAAACTATCGGCAACTTAGCCACATGTCATTCATTGGTGTTTTAGCCATGAATGAGTCGTGGTTCGGCACTGTGATTACGCCAGGTCAAAGGTGAACTTCGACTCACAAGTTACGACATATTTCTTGCTGTATAAACGGATGGGCGTTGTGGCGACGTTGTTGTGCATTATTACAAATAAAATAAAAATAAACTGAAGAAAAGGGTTTCCGCCAACTAAAATGTCATTACCGATTTCGAGAACTTAAGTGTTCCGTTGAATGTTCAGATACCGGCTTTCTCTGTTCAATTATAATTGTTTCCGGAAACACAGTGTTCTTTATCGGATGACCTACTTACCTAGATTAACACGTCATTATGCCACAGAAGGTCATTATTGCAGGGACACCAAAATAACACTGACGTTTCCTTCCAATATCGATGCACTTCAGTTTTCTGAGCTACTTGCTGTTAACAGTAAGGGGCAGTCCGTGAAAGGAGCGACTTATATTAACGGTCATACACTAGATGTAGTCATCACCAGAAATGTCATTTAGGTCGTTCAAATGTACCATAAATTGTGATAAGCATCAAGACGAACATACGGGTGATTGGTTAATTTTCAGAACAAATTGATTTGACTTGGAATCCCTACTGAGTGTGCTGACATTTCCTGGCATATAGGAACAGTTTTATTGTAAATGATAGCGACCACCTTGTGAAACGTTCTTTCATCTGCCATCAGAAAGAAAGGCTGCAACTCTCATTACGTTAGCCAAGAAGGGCTAAACTTATATGTTCGAACAAGCATTTGCAATTTATTTGGTTCAATTTTATAAAAAGTTTTATTAAAACGAATTGGCAAAATAAAAGATCTGAATAAACCTAATGTTGCTTCATGTGTTACCTACATTACATACGGTTACATTCTACGCAAGGGAGGCCAGACTTATGCATGTGATCAACAATTTACAGTCAAATACCTGATGATTAAATGCGCTGATTTCAAACAAATACGCGACAGGTTAAATAATGTTCCGTGTATTAAGATATGACTATTTACACTTATTTGATCGTTTGCTATTGATGTATTTCGAAATCCTTCATTTCTTCTTTATATATTTCAATCTTTTCAGTTTCAGTTTGATATTTTGTGAATGACTTTTTTACAGTGTTGTCTAGCCCTAAATTACTTACGTTGTCAATTGTCCGTTAAAAAATGTAAAAAACAAACCAAACATCATCACTAATTGCTTGACTTTACATGTATCTCCGCGCTAAATATTTTTGTGATTTATTTTATTAATGGTTAACAGATGTTTTCTCTGTAAAGTGGTTTAGAGTGATTATGTACATATTTTATGGCGTATGTCAACTGTTCTGTACGTTATCTTTAACATGTCAAAGGTTTTTAATCGGGACAAATGCTTGTATTAAAGTTTCATTTGCAATTTAATGCACCTCTCTCATATGAATTAAGTTACACAAATGACCGTTATTATTGTTGTAAGGCCTGATATAACTATTATTCCGCCGTTATATAACTAACTAATCCTCCTTTAATTTTTCTTTCATCTTCATTGCTGTCATTTCCATGAGACTTTTCGTTGTGTTTCGTCGATGTTAAGTGACGTTGAATTCCAACAATTATCTTAAGATATTACTTGTTTTGAAAAGACATACACAGAACGGGTTTTTTTTCGCAATGAATTTAGGAATAATACCGCATGAAAAGGCATTAAATAAAATATAATCCACACAGAACACTTGCCATTTTCAAAATTGAAACCGCGTTGTAGACAATAAAATACAAAACTGGTATACTTTACCTACATTGTTTGAAGAAAATACATGCATACTATTGATACAAACACGTGTATCAATCAAACATAATTGAAATTGTGTGACGAAAAATAATTTGTATTATTGGAACAGCACAAATGTCTCAAATCATTCTCTTGCACCATCTGGTAATGCGACGACTATTAATGACTGAACTGCAAAATCAATCCGAGAGCATACGTGCCGTATTTGGGGCGCCAAAGGTACACATATTGATCCCTTCTATCCTTTCTATTTCGTGGTTAATACGACCGAGTGAGGAGGCATACCCATGTGTCAAACTACACATCGATATACTATTAAATAGTCACCGAGTGTACCCATTATCAAGTGATATAAGGACACAGAGATTCCACCTAATAACAGGAAAAAGCCGCAAACATCACTCAGTGACCGTAGAAAATCTGTCGCCGTGACAGCATTCATATCGGAAGATCTCTTCCAAAGCCTGTTGGATAATCCTGTTATAATCTTGTGGCCATTTTGTCTCTTTTGATGATTTGAGTTGATTGATTTATATCGTTCCAATTGTTAGATGTCCTGTTCACACTGGTTTTCTATTATAACAAACATGGTAGGATTAGGAAAGCCTCATTCCGGAAAGTCGTCTCCGGTTTGGTTTCCCGCAATAATTCTTTACTGCTCAAATTACATTATCAAGAAACAAGTCTCTAATCTGTGGCTTACTGATACATGTACGCCGGTGACTTGTCCTTTGGGAAAGAAAATCAGAGCATCAATTGACTCCAGAGTCCCGTTGTTCATGACGAAATGTCCTAGATATAAAGTGTTATACTCGACACTTCCCTACATACAGTTGTGGGATCGCACAACGTTACACGATGTGCGGTG
>NW_018485701.1:0-7392 GCF_002113885.1 Mizuhopecten yessoensis | reverse complement strand
CATAACAATTAAACTTTTAGATATAATCAAAATAAGATAGCACATCACCGGATGTATTAAGCAAACTACATTATCGTTACTAGCGTTACAACGGATAATGACATAAACCCCATAACTACTATATGTTCCATCACCTTTATCTCGTAGAGTCTAATTTCTTAAACTTTTATGTAATGTGATTACTCGAGTTATGAAGTAAGAAAGCTCTCATTTAAACATTAAGTAATTGGATGACCATTTCGTTCATTTAAGACTGTTCATAGGCAATAAGCTCGACAGAATAAAAAAATATTTTAAGTGTTTCAAAAATGAAATAAGTGCCTATGGATGCCTTTGTATGGTTACAAAGTTGTAGCTTTTGGCCACAAGAGAAGATATTATTGAAAACTTGTATTTCAAGTAGATTGTGTCTTAATCATTTCCAGCTACAAGTAAACACCACGTGACGATGTCAATACTTTCACTGTTACACTTGTAGTAACATATATTTGATAAAGAGTAAAGCTCTTTATCATATATCGGTTATTGGATAAACAGGATATTCAACTTGTGACAATTGATTGTGATTTATATCAAATCTGCTGAATCTAATATAATTATGATAAACTACCTATAAATCATAATCAATCATCTTCATTTAAAATATTTTATAAACTTAAATCATGTTTGTCGATCTATATACAAGTGGTGTTTTAGTTTTGCTTTGTTATCTAACTTTGTCACCTGTTGTAGAGTCCTTATAGGTTTACACTGCGTACACCCAATACATAACGAAAGGAGGTCAGTTGTTAATAGCACCGTTAACTTAACAGGTCGTTCGGTTTAAACCATGTACTATCGAACTGTTTTCATCTTTTTTGTCTCGACTATTTTTCAAAAAAATGTATAAGTCCTTCTACGGGTTTTGTCTGTAGATGCTCATATAATGGCTATTTCCAAATACACTGCTTTCATTCATTATGAAAATTGTTGAGATTTAAAATTTTATTTAACATGCCGTTAAGCTAACAGTGCTTCATACAACCGGATCCAAACGGGACAAGAACAGAATGATTAAAAAACACACGATATTTAATATGGATTTTGAAAGACAATGAATATAATGTTATATATACAAATAATCAACACATGTGGTGATATGATTTTTAAAAATACAACGGAATATACATATCAATCATTGATTGCAAAATTTTAAAGAAAAAATGAACACAGATATAAATACTGTTTAAGCTAAATATGAACAGGAAAAAATCCACACCTTGTTATTACGAACCTCTTCCTCGTATCAGCCTTGGTATCTGTGTCACAAACTTGCGTACCTAATTTAACTTACCATTTGGTCTTTTAAAGAACTTTTGAGCTTCTAGTATTTTCAAGAAAAAAAATTGTTCAATATGATGTAAATCCATCAAGTTTTCGTAAAAACGTTATAAAATAAATGTCATACAAAAACAAGTATCTGTTTCAAAGTGTCTATGTAAACGGGTGATTAGACATACATATTGGTTATTATATCATAAAACAGACATGTTCTTCTCAATCAATCCATTGATAATAAACGCATACTATTATGCAAACCACCAAAATTATAATACAATGTGTACTTTATGTAGAATAAAACTTTACTTATGCCACCATCATAATCTGATGCAGAATTTAAGCTAAATATAAAAGACGTACAGTTCCTTTGAAATTTATATACTTTGGTTAATATTATATAATGAGACATCAAACCCAAAAAATTACCACAATAGCATACTTATATTTGCGAAATATAAATACTAACAAACCTCTGAATACACATGATCAAACGTATGTCAGTTTATCCCGAGTAACGAGATGTGATACAATCTCCTTCGTATATCAATATTTTGTATTTAGGTATTTTGTACTTGATGCTTGAAGCTATATTTAAGAAATCAGGACCTGTAATAGATTATTTAAACCAAAATAATTTCTAGATACAAGTTCCACGTTGGTTTACCATGCATTATCTCTCCTCTGATCCTTTGACCTATTAAAGTGAATCTTCTTCGTCAGAATTTATTTCTGAAATCTTGCTTTTTGTTGAACCAAATATATAACTTTTAATCATCTTTATGATGTGAGACTTTTGAGCTAGTGACTCCAGTATTTTGAAGTTTGATGAGTTTAACAGCTTGATTCACCAACAGTCACACCTGCGTACTTTGGACGCTTTTTGATGTGTGTGTTCATGGTCCATGCCACATACGACATCACAACGTCATCAATGTTGTGTCCCTGAAATCGCAAAATATACAAAAATTATTACAGCCAGTTCTGCAAATGAAGACCATTAAATAACTAAAATACAAGGATGTAAAGATATTATCTGTGTTGCAAATCTTATTACTTTAGAAAACACCCTACATTGTAAAATGCAACAAGAGGTCGATAGTGGCTATATCGCTCAGTTATTTCTTTATTTATCAGAACTAAACAGGAAATGTTTCTGCCAACTTAAGGCAATGCTTACCATCTTTGATTTCTTAAAAAATAGTAACAAAACTATGTTAATGAATTCATGGGAATATTGGAGCTATAATTGGTTCCAATTGATTTAACATAGTTAAGAGTTAGTACAAAATGACACCGAACTGGGTTTCATTTTCGGATTTTAAATCAAGTCGAAAACAGCATCTGCTGAATACTCTGTAGCAATACTTCAAGTTTGGTTATCGTGGGCCTTGTTTAAGGAAAGAGAGGCTAAACATATCTCATTCACTCGAGGAATAGATGGCCTTCTTTGCTTGTCAATTGGCATGCATTTTGCATGCTTTGACATAATGCATCTTGATCCTTTGGACTAGGTGAACTAAAACGTATGACGGCAAAACACGGAGATACAATCTAAACTAACGTCAATACAAAAGGTCGGGCACTGAGGTGACATCAAATAAAAAGGAACGATAAAACGGAGTTACATAGCGGAACTTAGATAATTCCCTACACCGTTTTGAAATCTCTGTTAAATCCAGCTGAAAGAGTTTGTAGATCACCAAATATCCGATACGTAATGAAAAAGACTCTCCTGCTGCAATTCATTTTATTTTAAAGCACAACCAAAAATGAAAAATGAACCACATGACAATGTCAATCGAAAAACATTATCAAACCTGCACAAGTTTCCCCTTGGCACTAAGCGTTATCTCGCTCCTACACGCAGAACTGTGATTCAAAAGATCTAGATCTCCACAAGCAAAATATGGCTTAATATCAATATTGACATGGGTTACTCACCACACTGGTCTCGAAGAAGATTTTCGTGGCATTTGACGACTCGCCAACAACGAGTGTGAAGGAAAATTCGTCGAAGGCCCAGTTAGGGATTTTGCCGTACTCGTAATTGGCCAAAATATCCTACAATAGAGTCACAAATACTGGTAATCAACAAGTGATTAATAATATAATATGGAATGATCTACAAAAACAATGTGCTCATTACAATCATACTTATTATTATGTATTGAGTGACCATAATATACAACTCAAATTACAACTGCGGTATGCAGTAAATAAACTGATGTCATACTTTTTTTTGTGCAAAACATCATATAATATCACCTTTTTGGCGCTAAAAGTAAGACGTTAGTTATGATATTGTGAAATTACATTGACAAAAATTGATATCAAGTCAGAATATTCGCTTCTTTGTAATGAGAAAAAAAGATATCTCGTGGATTTTTTCCTTTCTTTTTTTTTCTTTTTAGAAGTTCATAACTATCATACATGTAAGAATGTCTTATTGGTATTTTGATACTCGGTAAAAAAAAAAAAAAGGGGATTACAATGATGTACAAGTCGGACAGCAGGGACGTAACCATAGTAAAAGAGAAAGACCGAAAACGCAACTATTCAAATAACTCTCATTGCCTTTATATTTAGATAATATGGTAATTAGCGTTTTTAATTGGGATTCAACTTCCCGGCATTACGTCAAAAGTCACCATGGAGATGAAAGGTTACCTTAGACTCGGGATCCAGCAGTAACACACCGTTGGGATTGACGGCCAGTAACAAATGTTTTGGCATAGTTTTCATCATTCTTTGCTGCAAAGAAAAACGCAGTGACATATTGCATTGTATATTAGATGGTATATACAATACTTAAACATGAGTATTTGTCAAGAATGTGGCACATTTAATAGTAAATTTAAAACTCATTTTACACAGGTATGACAAAACGATGTATTAATAGAACAAAAGTTTCATTGTAAAATAATTTACTACGTTTCTCTTTTTATGCCCGAATTTTATATCGCTTTAATAATTATCTTTGGTGCACGTTAAATAACCCCATTAAAGGATGTACTAAACCTATCAATACCGTTTTTGCTGTGCAATGTGTATGGGTATAATTTTATAAGATTCAAATGTGATTAAACGCGTAAATGTTATTGTCAATTCAAGTACGCCTATATATCTTTCATGTATTTATTAATGTTTGGAGTACATTTTCTGATCAACTGACTTGAACTATTAAGCTTATTTACCTTGACTTCAAAGAAGACACTGCCGTAAGTGGGCCATGCCCAGATGGTCTTGAGGAATTCTACTTTGGCTTTGTCCGGAGAAAGGTCCTTGGTCAGCTTTAGGTTTGTCTCTACGGCCTGATGGTTTACGTTTGAACATAGAAAATAACATATCAAGCTCTGACTATATACAATGTCGATTTTTTAAATCCATCAACTCAGATTTAAATTCCAATCACAAAATCTAATAATTAGTTTAATAGTTGTTACCATCAACGAAGTAATACGAGTGTCATCTAGAAAAATGCTCCTCAACAAGGTTTGAACCTCTATCAGCTTATGATATTGTCTCACAACTTAGTTTAACTAGAGCGTGCTCAAACGTAAGTTGTTTTTAGCCCTAACCCTAACCCTAACCCTATTTCGATGAAATATTGAATTGAGCTTTTTCTAAAGTGTCTTCATGCTGTACTGACCTTTCGCCACTCGTCGACTGACTTTGTCTTGGCGTGGGACCGAGGTATCAGAGCGTTGATATTTTCACTGTGGAAATTAAGTCAAACATATTCTTATATAAGATTAACAAAACTTTTTAAAATCGATTTTATCAATTTCATTTGAATGGAGAAGTACAAAACAAATATACCAATGTGTCAACACACATGGAAATAAGGCTCTTCGGACATGATATCAAAACCTCTACTCAAAACAATACAATATGCCACTACATAAGCTAAAATATAGAAATGTAAAACTCCAGCAAACGAATACTTGCGCATTTCTGTGCATATGACGGAATGAATGCACCATAGAGCTTTTCCACACAAAAACCGAACCATAATCTTTGTCATTCTGACTTCTAAATTTCTAGGGTTTTTTCAGTGATCAATATGTACAAGTTTTAAGGTTATTGAGGCAAACGTGTCGTTCCGGTATGAATTTCTCCATGAAGGCTACCTAGATCATTGATCCCAATATGATACGGTTTCTTCTAAACTGCTAATTATCATATGAAGTGTCAAGTTCCTTGAAGGGAAGTTACGATAGAGACCTCTGGAACGATTTTCTGTTCGCATAACGAGTAACTTGACCTTTGACCATTTGGCTCTGAAATCAATAGGGTTCTCATCCGAAAACTGGGTAGTCATACTATGGTGGTCCAAATTATTTAACAGGGTGGATTTCTGTGAACTGACCTAGAGCCTCTGATTCTAAAATGTGTTTTAAGGTTCAATAATTTCTCAGATGTTGTTATCTTGTTCCGTTAAAATGGCGAAAAGACTATTTGATAATTGGAAGCGATTTAACATACAAAGGGATATATGGATTTTGGACATCTCGACCTGAGAAGTTTGAGGAATATAGCTAAAAAATCACAGGATACAGTCCGGAAACCACTGAGCTCACATACCTAGACTCCTATACTTTATATGCAGACGATTCATCAGTTTGTTATATATTCATGATGATATTAAGTTACCTAACAACACCTTATACTTACTGAAAGTTGATCATCCCTGCCAAATCTTCACCAAACTGCCCTCGGTAAATGTAGGCCGCCATTCTAGCAAGGTCAACATTTGAAAATTTGTGGAAGCCCCGGAGGTAATTTGGCAGTTCCTGTCAGAACAAAATGATGTATATAGGTTGTTCGATACATAAATTATGATATTTACTACAATCACGCTAGAAATTATAAACTCTGTAGAAATAATACAGACTCATTTTCATATATATTTCTAGTGAATGTATTTCCTTGCAATGCAATGCCATGGAAAGTTTAGGGACGACCAACAACAGACACTTGACCGTATTGAATTTTGTGGTAATTTGACCTATAGTGAAGGACTGATTACATAAAAGTGCAATTACCTGAGGAAAGTGAAACATGGAGTCAGCCATCCTGTGTTGTCCAGGTTCGGCATTCACCCATATCTTCTTCATGAAGAACACGTGAGGTTCTGGTGGAGGTTCCGGTGACGCTTCTGTAAGTATTATAAAACAATTGGTATTATGTCTTTGTTATACCAGTGTACTACATGTATATAGCATGTGCATAGTCCCCGTTTTTGTTTTTAAACATTTCCCCAAACCTTCGCTTTTAGCCGATGTAGCATGAACATTTGCCTAATATGCTCTCGATCACTTCTATCAAGTTTAATTAGTAAAAAACACAATGTCATAATTGATAGTTGTCTGCGCTCAAACAATTGATTAACCATATTGAAGCTTAATAATATTACGATTAACGATAATATCCATACAGTCAAAACTGGTGTCAACTCCATTCAAATAAAGAGTATTTTCTATGACGGCAGCAGACTTAATTCCTTATTACAAACTGAGCTATATTCGTTCTGCATCATTTAAATAACTTACTAAGTTCAAAAATATCTAAATTTCATATCTCAATACCGACGTTTACCTGGAGTTGATAAAATATGACTCATCATTGGGATGACCATCTTTAATGGACCTTGCTAACCCATAGTATTTCGGCTTCAAAGTGGCTGGATTTTGTGAAGATCAAAAGTAATATTTACTACCGGTCTTTTCAACTTACGACTAACTCTCCCTGAGTGTGCCAGCTTTGTCCAGAATCTCTCCACGTGACAGAGGGCATCCATAAAATAATCTCCATCGTAAGCACCCAACACTGTAAGTTTGAAAGTTCAAATGTCAACACAAGTAGCAAAAACATAAAATGAACAAAGTTTGGAAATACGATGGACTTGTTCATAGAAAGCAATAATCCAGGACGATGGAAATATACATGCTTTATCAACATCCAAAATACAACTTTTGTTTATTTATCGAAAAGGCATTAATAGTCATAAAAAGTTCAGAAAAACATTAATCAATATGTATCACATGCACATATATATATATATATATATAT
>NW_018485700.1:0-7316 GCF_002113885.1 Mizuhopecten yessoensis | reverse complement strand
AAAACAAAATAGTTCCCCCTTTTTAACTACTAGAATATATGTATAGTATCTTCTGAAAAGAAATGTGTATATGCATCAAATTGACCATGGGGAATGATACAATAAAGAGCATACCTTAAGAGATCTTGGTAATTTGTTGAATCTGCCGGACCTCGATCATCCACATTATCATCTAAATGCAGGGATGTTTTGTCTGATTGTTATATTATAGTATCATGTGTTTACAGAGATATAGGTTATATAATATTATAATATCATGACGATTACGTATGCATGGCCTAATTCTATCTGTGCTGGTGCATGTGCTACAAGTAGTGTGTCTCAAGGTCACTCTGTGTGACAACCAGCAATCTGACGAATCAAAGAATCGCAACCGTGTCCTTCAATATATAATACAACAATACCCATGCCAGAAAAAAAAGGTTCGACATAAAATATGCATCCTGTCACCCCATAAATACATAAGTATAAAATACAAAGTAGCAGATTTTAGTTTTTGAATATTGAAAGTCGATATTTTTTTAATCTGATAATTTATGTGCCTTGCTGTCACTTCCCGAGTTTTCGGTGTGAGGACGAATCATAACGTGGATTTGACCTATATCAGCATGATAGGTGCCGTCGATGAAGCAGAATGGTGACCATGTAAACTTGTCCTTTGTTCATATTTGGCCCTAGTAGTGTCGACACTTCGGTATTCTCTTGTTGTTTGATGATGTTGGAATGATATATTCTCTACAGAGTTTTTTAAGAATAAGAATTATATGTATAAGTATATTAAAACTTCCTCTTTTTGATGACAAGCATGCCTTATGATTTAATGGGCGTATTAAAAGAATATTCTGTATGCATTTTTTTCACTAAGTATCACCAAAAAAATGAAGGTTAAATTTTGGTAATCTTTCGATGAAATTATAAACTATACTCACAACTATGCACGTATTCAGTTGATAATAAATGTATATTCAGCACATAAGACAGCTAACTTCTCCCCTTGCTGATTCTCTCTATATCGGTGAAAATAGAACAACTTTTCTGTAGCATAAACTTTTTGGTTTGAATAACGACAAAGTACTTTCCTATTTATTAAAATCATTAAAGTGTGAAATTATCTGATGACCCAGGACATCCTCGCGAATTTTAACCCGTTCATTACACCAGTGACTGGTCACAAACGTAAATGGTATTCTTCTGTCTCATCCCATGACGACTGAAAACTTACAAATACGCATTTTCATTTATCGTCGTTATCACAGGTTCCGATGTAAACGACTAGTGGCATGCTTCATGCCGGATAAACGCCCCCTCAAGTTAAACAACAATTGTGTTGTAGTGCAAAGACAATTGAACTTTTGTTTAAATATCTGTAATGAAATGGCTCGACGTCTTACCGTCCGCGAAGCGGCGATATCTGTATATCGACCGCTAAGACTATCGGATACGGTCCTTGCATCTACATAAAGCTTCGTCCCAGCGATTGAGACCGCGATGATTGCTTTGTTGTCCTGATTCTTTCGAGGCTTGAAGGTAATCCGATTAAAAGCGGTAGTGCCCATGCAAATTGCACATCCTGCCACAAGATCACCGTAACCATTGCTTTAAATTGGCCTATATATACAGTCGCTGGGTCTTCCATGTTTACCAATGAAACTATGGTCATTTGACCGATGAACTACTACTTTGCTATTTTGGTTGTTACGAAGTCTGAACAATCTTACCTGGATAGACCCTAGATGAAAAACAACATATGGACAACCACACCGAATCTCTACAATGCTCTCCAAATATCAAGGAGATCAAAAAAACCAACAATGACCCAACAAGAGATAGGGACGAAGAAGAAGAATGCCAAACACAGCCGAATTCACTAAAAGTCACCACAACAAGAAAAACGAGACCCTGTTATAATACCAGACTGAATGAACCAACATAAAACAGCCAGACCAAATAGGAGCAAGCCAAAACCTCAAACCACAGAATACCTCGAGGAACAGCTGCTGAGTATATGCCGATCAAAAATAGGTCAGCTGGAGGAAACAAATAAAGACTACAAACAAACTATAGAGCTACTGACAGAAAGACAAAACTTAAAGTGAATGTATCCAGATAAATAACACAAACTCGAAGAAGACACTGAGGATAGGATAGAAAAATGCTGCTTGACCAGTCAAACGCCTTCAAAACAGAACTCCAACACACACTAAAGATGACATACAATGTAAAGAAATAAAAATCCACAATCAACAAGAAATGAATGAGCTGGAACTTGATATACAATTTTTAGAACTGCAGATCAACCTAAATCTGACACAAGAACAACAACATGCATCTCAACGCAGGTCACCAACAACAGCATCAACGAAGAACGCAGTGTACATGCATATCTTCCATCAGCTACCCATTATCCGTCCAAATCATCAACAACAACCATGGAGGATGCGACCAAAGTACGACAGCCATATACCAGCCAACCTATTCCCAATCACACCAAATAAGAATTACACTTCTAGTGCAATTGAACGGCGTCTGTTAACAAAAAAAACGAAAACAGTATCGTACGTACAAAAGAACAAGAGACAAACACACTAGGAATGCCGCACTTGCAACTTACCCTGATACAAACACCAGGAACGCAACACGTACAATATATCCAGGCACGAACACCAGGACTGATATTTGTAAAATATATCAAGGCACAAACACAACGAGTGCCGAATAAAAAACAAGGACATGCCAGAAAATAATACACCAACCAACATAATACTAACAAAACAAAAGGAACAAATTCTAAGAATAGTCTTGAGAAAGAACAAAGGGAAGAATCAACACTCCCAAGTCCCGGATATAAGGGAATTATTTCTGGGTCAAGGCCGAGCAAAAACAACGAGAGGTTGGAAATCAAAATAGGGACCAATGAATATCAAAAATGTCCTAAAACTCCCACTACGTGAATATTAATCTTCACAAATGTGACATCTTGGCCATACAAGAACACTGGCTACTCACCGTAGAAATCACATCCTAGAAGAGACATTCAACAATAAATTCTGTATATAATAAAGATCCTGAACTCGCCTATAACGAGATCTGAGGATATGGGGAGTTGCAATACTACGGTGGCACGAACTTGACAAAGCGGTGACAATCTTACCAGACGGAGGCACTAGGACGCATACCTATTAAAAATAAAATCAACCAACAAACTCATATGTATGGTTAACGCGTACATACCAGCCGACAACAAGGTCACAGAAAATGCAGATATCATAAGCCAGCTACAGGAAATACTAGCCAAGTAGCTCGTTACCCATTTTATGATAATATGTCGATATATGAACGCCTCCTCAAATACAGTCAGTAATGGACACAGGCTAAGGAAAATTTGAAAACAGAAATAACCTACTCTTCAAAGTTACGGAAGACATACACACCTTTTACCACCACTACTTCTCTCATATCGCTAACTACTCTCTGTTTATTACAGAAAACAACAATCTAAATCCCACTGTCAAAATTGCAGAAATGGACCAAACAAACTTTGCATACTATGTCCCCACCTTCGCAAACATGATAACAGAATTATCAAGGGATTTTTTGTTGCTGTTTTTTCTCTCTCACAGATATAGTCCCCTTTTCCCTTTAGAGTTATCTTGATTTTATTTATCATTAGTAATATATAGTCACATAAATAGTCAAAATGTTAACGCATTCACATCCCATTGCCTTATATTTTGTTACTAAACACATTTCACTTTTCATCAGCCCTATTTACAAAAAATGACAGTGTCTTACACTTCCTTCTCACCCGTGCACGTTCACTGGCATAACATACATTACATATACACGCGTGACTGAATGACCGCAATTCAGTCTTGTATGTTACTACCTCAAACACACACACATACTGACATATAGGACCTACACTCTGTACATACTATTTTCATTTACACATATTAACCAAGAATTCCTAACTTAACGTTTTAGGTTCTAAGAGCCTTGAGCCTTCAGTATTATCATCACTGCACTATTTTCTTTTTTATTATTTTAATTGTTTTTAACTCTTTATATACCAGATTTTTTAATTAAATGAAAAAAGATGTTTACTCCTACAAAGACATTGCCATGCCTCTTGATAATTTAATATCTCTTTATCTCTGTAGTAGTAGCTTTCTCTGAAGTTATATTTTAAATAAATAATTTATATTGTAATCGGGTTCGTTTTCTTCAAACCTCATTGGTTAAACTCAACAGTGGTTCTACGCATTGACATAACATTTGTCATCATCAACATTATTCCAGCGTTTGAGTAAGATTGCGTTTGGAAGAATATAATGGAATAGCTTCCACTTAAACATTTTTCGTCATTCTCAATTATATCATTTTTGATTAATTCAAATAATTCACGAAAACCAAACCACTGCTTTCTATCTTAAACAAACCCTTCCACATATCTCTGCAGTTTTACGTATATTTTCTTTTTTCTTTTAAATGCCAAATACAGAAACTAGTTATTAACCTTATCAATTTGAACACCAAATCATTTTTGAAAGACTAATAGATAAGTGTTAGATTGAATATTCACCCGTGCATTATCCCCCTTGATTTTTTACCTCCATTATTTTGGAATAGCTTCATTACCTGACTTTCCTAACTTATCCAGTCTCTTGTTTCTTGTTACTATTGGTAAACTTTAATTTTATTTATACCGCTATCATAATCTTGTATTTCGTTGATAAAAAATTATACCAGACTCAATCAAGTTCTTGAAACTTAGTAAACTTCCATTAATTCTGATATATTTATTTCCCATAATTTGTTCGGTTTCTTTTTTTATTTTTTTTCCCTGTGGAGGGTGGGGTCCGAGAAAACTGCTGCGATCCCTGTCCCGCTTAGTGTTTTTTTACCAGAAATCTCTCCATAGACCCCTGGTTCAAGCTCCTCTGGTGCATGACCGAGCTATTCCTTTGCCCATGACTCGCTAACATAATTTTCCGTTCAGTCCTCTCAGTGTCGTCAATCCCGTTCTGCATCTTTCCAGGTTTCCCACGCTATCTGCTGTCGTCTTTTTCCTGTGGTACTGGATTGTCGGTGGTACAGCTTTCCTCGGTACTTCCGCATTCATATCGCCAACTCGTGGAAGTTTTAGCAAGCTGTATACAGAAGTCAGTCATAGGAATAAAAAGCTTAAGTTCATGTTAATATACCAGTTTACTATAAACTTAAAACAAAACAAAATTGGCTCAGAATATCTAGTGACTTCACTTCTGATTAGATTCTAATAGCCGTCATACAATGAATATAAATACGCTTCACTGGTCGTTTGTCTGATGAGAGTACCTAACGTGCATCTGAACATGTACATTTGTACTAGTCATAGAAACGTGACACATGAACACTTAACTGGATACGTTACATCAACTTTTCTACAATATGACAAGCGCATCCGGTTCATTACACAAGTAAACATTACCAGCCTCTGTATCAACTGGTATCTGCGACAACTCATTTACTCATAAATATCACCGTGGCGTGCTCGGGCTTGTTTTTAAAGGTTTGAAACATGGAACTCATTCCGATTGTAAGATTGCTCTTCTTCATCAATTCATTTAGGTGGAGTCAATGTTGTCAAGGGGTGCGGATGACGACATCAAACGAAGGTCAGTAATAGCATTCGTTCGTTTATTTTTCTACCATTGTATATGAACATGTGCTGAATGAATTTGTTGTCTATCTGCACATAATACACGCCATCTTCGGAATACAATACAAGTATTTCAGTTAATTTAACTTAAATTTTAACCGCTGTTAATTAGTCTTAAAAAGGAGTAGAAATGACATTGCTGTAGATATGTGATTAGTCGTTTAACTTTTTTGTGAGTAATACCGAGGTGAAAGAATTCGTATAGTTAGCGTAAATGCCATGTTTTGAGGATAGGTGTGTCATTTTTTGACACAGAATAGGCAAAGCGCACGCAGAGAAACAGGCATAAAGAACGATAGTTTCGATATGAATGCTTGACACTAATCAGCCAAAACATGTCTGATGTTCGCGCACTTCCCCTTCCAGACTTCTAGATGTCTCTACGGGAATCTTGGTTCTGTTACGTAAAGCCTCTGATTGTGTATACACTATTAACTGGCGGTGTTTTAATGTATGATCGCCGTGTTTTCGAACACATTGATCTGCTAAAATCTTCTTTTTTCGTTGCTGGTAAAGCACTTATCCGCTTCGATTTTCCTTTTTCAAATCGCTTCCTTTATCTTCTTTTTCCTCAAGTAAAATTATACCAAAGGACCAAAGGACCCAGTTCAGTGTATATCCCAATATACAACGATCATCGATATTACCTGTATATGTATAATGACTGTTTATGTTCGAAACCCTGTTCTCGACGAAGTAAAATATGATTTTGCAATATAATGTTATCGTTTTTCGTAAGGGTGCAATGATATCACAGTACCAGTTACAATCGACGGCGCAGTAACTAAAGGAGTTAGTCAGGCGTATGAGGGCACATAATTTCCCCGTCTAGATTTCCAGGTAGTTTTGGTCTAAAGGATTGGACACTCGATTCTATGCTTGTGTAATTCCTGTCCGGCAACATTGCTATGGTGAAGCCTTTGTTAGATCCCTTTTTTCTTTTTTCTATTTTCAAACAGTGATATTTCGAACAACTATAAGCTCCAAAAATACATGGAAACATGCTATAGTTATAAAAATTTCTGTTGAACGGGACTTTAACAAACGATTCAATATCAGGACAACGTCAAGAATTAAGGCTAACTTAGGTACATCGAACAGTCATTCTGATAGGGTTATATAGAATCATATATTGACAAATAGTAGAGTATGTCAGTTACATTTAACTGTAACACAATCAGAATTCTGCTACGGCTTTTAGCGGGAATTGATAATTGCTCATGAAACTTCAATTGCAGTCAATTTTTATCAACATTTGAAATTGTAGGGCAATTGACTTCGACTCATCCGAGCACAAGTCATTCTCCAACAAGCACAAGCCGGTCTCCAACAAGCACAAGCCATTCTCCAACAAGCACAAGCCAGTCTTCAACAAGCACAAGTCCTTCTCCAACAAGCACAATTTCTTCGATAACAAATTGCGGGGAGGAAGCAACGTTCTGGAGTGGTAACAAAGTTTTTGTCTTTTTTTGTTACTGTTAGAAAAACCACGCAATCAACTTTGCAAGGCATGGCTTTTTTAAATAACTTTTAAATCCATCTTTAATACGACTTACGGAATTTTAGTTTTTAATGCCCCCATTTCACTTGCGTTGCGTCAGTGTCAATCAGGGTC
>NW_018485699.1:0-7241 GCF_002113885.1 Mizuhopecten yessoensis | reverse complement strand
GTGAGAGGGGACAAAAACTCCTCACTGGAGTCACACTTACTCTGTGCGAGCTTAGTGAGAGGGGAAACAAACTCCTCACTGGAGTCGGAGCTGGTACTGCTGACATCCAATACCACATCCTTCTCTGGGTCTGATTTGATGAAGTTTCTGCACTGGAATGTTAGATGACCAGCTAGAAAAGATATGAAGATAATTGAAGATAAAGTAAGAAATATTGAAGCAATGCATCACAAACTATTAGCCAATCTGGTCTGAGGATATATGATCAGAACTTGATTGACGTTAATGGTTGATAAAATCCTTTCAGATAGTATATATAGGTGCCAACCTTTTACTGAATTCTTTCTGGTACCAAAGTTCATGAAGTTTGATGAGATTAGAAATAGTGAATTTGTGGAACAAAAATGAAACTGTTGACAAACAGATGACCAGACAGCTGATGTCCATCACAACCATAGCTGTGGATATGTCTGAACTCTCTGCCTTATACCTTCACAATTAATCAAAATGCAACTTTGTACCAACAGTAACCACAGCATGTCCATTCATAGTCTCTTTGGAAAAGTTGCACACTGCGTTTGGTGCATACTTCAATTAACGTTTCCTTGTATACCAGAGCATGTCCACATGCTTACTTTCCATACACAGATGAGAAGGTTATTTAAATTTAACTCTGTCAATGTTCCAGGCAATGATAATTTCAAACCAATTTCGGCAATAGGGGTTATTTCATCAATATGATTCCATTTTTGTGAGTCGAAAATATAGCAAAATCACACAGAACAAAAAAATGTTTTTTCGCAAAGTGTGTGTAAAAAGCCATGAGTTCTGTATTTTTTGTTTGACTTTATGGGGAACATCATGTTTAATCATGTGAATTTAAAATCGTTGACAAACCCTATATATGTATACCCTGTTGTGAAAGACTGTTCCTTTTAAGCTACATATACTGTAGCTATAGTGTATCAGTATTAAATCAGCATTTATATCAGATATACACAAAAAAAAATCATATAATTTCGTATCAAAGGTAGTGCCCAATTTTTTCAAAGAGCTTCTGTGGAGGACGTTCTGACTTTCTGACCTCCCGATAAAACTAAAAGAACAAAAATGCTGATCACAGTTAGTTATTTCAGACTATTAGGTTTGACCTGCATAATATTGTATTTTATGAATTATTCAAAGTTGCTAGATTAATTACCATATCCACACTTTCTGCATGCAGCTCTGTTGCCATCATTGGTTTTACTGGTGAGCTTTGAAACCAGGCCTGTCAAACAAAATAACTGTAATTAATATAAGTAATCAAACTCCAACTTATATTACTCCCCATGCCATTACAACCAACATTAAGCCGGATATACCTGTCATAAACTTGTTCATGTAGATGTAGGTGTACAGGCTTAGTCTTGTTAAAGCATATTGCTTTTCCTAAAACAGTGGACATTTTATAACACGAAATAATTTGTTTTTATGTACCGAAATGTAGGGAAAGAACTGAACTTTACTGTACATGTACATGTCTACCGACATTGAAACAGGAGCAAAAATGTGTTTGAATCAATATTTTTATGGAAAGACCGCGTAGAAAATACTTGATTCGTATCATTATCCAATCAGTTCCATACATACCATGAATATCCTGCATCCTGTACAGTAGCTGTACCACTATTCTGAAGCACGTTTGTGATTAGGACTATCGTGTCCCCAAAACGTTTCAGGCAAACGTAGCGATAACATTTCACATATGTGTGGATTTACCGCGTAACAATGAGTCAGGTTGTCACTTACTTTTAACTTTAGTACTTTATAGACATTATCTTTTTAATTTGGTGTAAAATAGTTTTATCTAAAATGTTTTTATTAGCATCATATTTTCCTGTGTTTATCGGCTATATAAATGAAACTGAAAATAAGAAAGATGGCAGCTTCCATGGTTTGATTTCAGAACGTGTACATTTTGGATCGTGTAAAGAAAAATAATGAGTAATATTTATATTCAAGAACCACCAACAGATGGAAAGGTAGGTCCATTTTAATAATAAATAGTCTTATATGAAAATAAATAAAGAGGACGTTACACAGCAAATGAATTACACTGATATTGTTGATCAGAAAGCTGCTTACTTAAATTTTTAAGTGTCCAACGGGTACCTCCAACTTACTTGCTGGTTGTGACATGCTACTGCATATGTTTGTGTGCTCTGTTTTGCTATAGAACAGTGGTATCATTAAGTAATAGCGTTTTTGAATATCAGATAAATGGCATATCACAGTGTAGCCATTGTATTAATATTTAACAGGTTGGGCACAACGGCACATATGGGTAATAGTCCTGCATTCGGCTAACAGTTATTCATTTCAGTAATTATTTTATTTTATTACCCATATGCCCAACCTGTTTAATTGTTTCCAACCCAGATCATGTATTGTACTCTGAACCGAGTCACCGAGCAGCTATATAATAAGTAAGTTTAAGTATCTTGCTCAAGGCTACAATATAGCCTTGCTCAAAATAATATATATTATATCAATCCCATGCCTTGTAATTAATTGAGCAAGCTTGGTGTGAATCACACTGGAGTGATTTTAGCATTGATTGACACAGCACATGGGTCCACATCCATACACTGGTTTGTAATATAACCTTTTTCTGTTGATTTCCCATATGTAACTTGAAGTTAAATTCTGCCAGAAAATTTCCATTAAATCATAAAATTTTCGTAGCCAGGGCATCAAAAACTGGATTGACCACCATGATGGAAACTTTGTCTCCCTTCCAATATAGGTCAGACGTCTATATATGGGTGGCATATATATATATGACCCAATATGGCAATTGTAGTAAACATGGCGGCACCTGAGTATAGTAGTACTATATTTGGCCATGTAGGCCTTATATATACATGAAGAAACGATCTTCAGAAGCTATGTTTTTGCAGCTATCAGAAAGTAAGATATTGGGATGACCCATCTTGAAGAGGCCTCAGTTCCCATTAAACTAAAGGACCAAACTTCCGGAGGTAGACTATACTGGCCTCGAACCACAGACTCAAAAATCACCTGCCCATCATCAGTAGCACAACACACTTTCCACTGCACTACAGACTTCCCAGTTGCATTACATTGTAAGGCTGTTGTCACATGGATCTGGCCTATGAAATACTTGTACAGCATTAGTAAGGCAATCGACCATCATGTTGACTGGTTAATCGAAGCAGAAGATTTCCTGCTGTATTTTGAAAAATTAATGTATACCAGGAAAACTTTGCCTGGTTAAACTATCGCCCTTGACCAGTAAAATCCATATTTGCTGTGTTTTGATTTTGCCCCTTACATTTGCTTACTGTATATATTTTGTAGTGTACTAATGTTTACGGTAGGATAAATATGACCTCCTTATGGGGGCGAAAATGAAACTTCAGCGAACATTTCCCAGGATATAGTATAATTACAAGTGTTTTAAGTTAATTAAGCAATATCATCTCACAAAAACTATTGGCATGTTGTAACTGTACTGTACTATATCCTACACTCTTGATATTGGTGGGATGGTTTTGTTTTCCTTATGAACCAAACCGAATCATCTCACCATACATGTATATCCATCAATATTACACACATATATAAAAGGCACATCCTTAGCGGTAAAAGGGATGCTTTACCTAATCATTAAGGGTTTGAATTATATGCAATTAATTGGCACATCCGTTTTATATCGGACTGGAATGTCATGCCAAACATATTTGATAATAGTAACATGTGAATAGCTGCTTCATATACATATGATATATAGCAGTTCATGTGGTAAGTATAATTGCAAACAAATATTTGAGAAAAATGTTTTCCATTTGAACTTTGCAGTTGAGGTCTTGTTGAATTGTATATATACCTGGTCATGATCATCAAGTGATTCTGCTTTAGCACATCTGTAAATGTCGTTCTTAGGTAGTCCTTATGTACATCACATTAAATAAAAACCTTCAATTGCAAAAGCGTATTCATGAACATGTGCCTGTATATGTAATGTCTATATATGATTTCTAAAGTCTGTTGCCAAATATTGATGTAGCTGATATAATTGTAGGTGTTGTTGGTTACCGGGGTCGGTGAAATTGACATCGAGCTGTGGTCCCGGGAAGCTCCGAAGGCCTGTCGTAATTTTGTACAGCTATGTTTGGAAGGATACTACAACGGTACCATCTTCCATCGTGTGGTGAAGGACTTCATAATACAAGGGGGAGACCCAACGGGGACCGGAGAAGGGGGTGAATCTATCTATGGAGCACCCTTTAAGGTAATCAGATAAATACAGACAGTGGAGAAAGAAAACTTGACAAATATGAAGAAGTACTGATTCTTTTAACTGAGAAAATATCAACACCAATACTAGCCCAATTTTACTCTGACACCAGACTTTAGACCTTTTGACAGATACAAAATGTAGATTTCCTGTGTGGGAAATGTCTTAAGTCTGGTGTCAGGACCAGAGGAAACTTGGGCTACTCCAATACATAAAACATCCCACAGCATCTTACCAGAATTTGCATTAAAACATAAACTTTCAACCTTATTGTTCAAATAGGATGAAATGGTGGAATTTAATTAATTTAAAAATTGCAGAATATGTTTATATATCTGCTGTATAATTACAGGATGAGTTCCACAGCCGACTTCGCTTTGTGCGGCGTGGACTGGTAGCCATGGCAAACGCAGGCCCCAACGACAACGGCAGCCAATTTTTCTTCACCATGGCGTCCACTCCTGAACTGCAGAACAAGCATACCATATTTGGAAAGGTCAGAAAAGTGGAATCACACGGCAACATAATGGTTAAATTCACCAACTTTAATTTGGTCACAAAGTAGCTCTTTATAAAATAGATAAATGCTGTCTACCAGCCTTGGGATTGGTCATTAATTTATGCCTGGAACCAATGAAATAGCTTTATACATGCCATTGATTCTATCAAAAAAAACATACTGGTGCAGGGTCAAGATATGCAAAATATTTCATCAATGGGATCATACTTAATTTAACAGTTTTTGACAATGGATTTATTTGAAAAAAAACCCAATAAGTGTCTTGTTAAAATTATGTAAAAAATAGAACAGTTTGAATGGTTATAATTTATATGCCATGAAGTTCTCTGAAATAAGGCATAATGATATTTGTGGAAGGCAGAGTGATGGCCATTGGGTATTGATGTTGTTTTGAGGCATTTTGCTTCAAATGATGAATAGTAATGTAGAACAGTTCATTGTGACAATTTATTGTGACTGCATTAATTTCCAGGTCGGTGGAGATACCATTTATAATGTGATACGACTTCAGGATGTTGATATTGACAGCAACGATCGCCCCACATACCCACTCAAGATCAAACACACCAAGGTACCATGCATTGACATTTGCATTTACATCAGTAACACCCATTGCACAACAAAACTGTCATTTTAATTTGAAATATTGTTATCTATAGCCATTCTCTCTCACTCTTTCATAGTTGTAAGTTCTGGTACATTTACTTGCCTTATTACCTCCCTTCAGGTGCTCTCTAATCCATTTGATGACATTGTGCCCAGACTGAAGACGATTGAATCTGAGGAAAGTGATTCAAAGTCGAAAAACAAGTCGAAGGGAACAAAGTGAGTAGAAACATACAATCCTAAAGGTGCCTTGTTTTTGGGCTAATCTCAGGAATGAGAGCGTAACTGTGGTTTGTACTTTTTATCGTCGCCACGAAGTAGCAGAAGTGAGACTAAGGTGGTGCTTTTCTGGTGGCGGCGTCAACATTAAGTTTTTGCGTTTAGGACTTTATCAGCATCTCCATCAAGATTAAGTTTTTGCATTTTAGTTAGTTTCTCTGATACAAGTATGTGCATTGATGGTCAAAGTGCGGCACAGGCGAGACATATTAATCCGAACGGCTTGTTCCATTTCGAGTTGAGATGATTATTTTAGATTGTAACCAAGAGTTTTTGCCAAGTATCAAAAATCTGCCACAAATCAACAAGATTAGAAAAGTGTTTAATAATAACATACTGTCATAAATGTGATACGCTATTCCTAAAATAACACAAAAAGCTGAAGACGGACTTTACCTTACTTGCACATAATAAAAAACAATTAAGAAAACTAACTCCACTAGTAATTGCTAGAATAAGAAATTGTTTTTGTTGAGATTAAAAATTATTGAAGAAACCTACCAGGTATTTATGTCGGTCATAACCTAGAATAGGGAAAATATTTTGGTTAAGATATTCACAGGATTGATTCCATTGGTGTCTGTCTATCTAGGAACTACAGTCTTTTATCATTTGGTGAGGAAGCTGAGGAGGATGAGGAAGAAGTCTCTATGGCAGTCAAGGTAACACCTTACTACCGGGTTTAACTTTTTTATATATGCCCGTTGAAAGACGAGATGCATTATGTTATCATGTGGGCATGTGGGTGGGTGTGCAGGCACGCACAGTGTCTGCTTGTTATCTCCAGTAAATTTCAGCGGATTAACTTCAAACTTCATATGAAGGTTAATTACCATGAGAGCCCAGAAGAGTTTGATAACCACTGTATCCGATATTAATTTACGGAGTTATGCCCCCTAGAATCAGTGTAGTGAGTACAATAACAATTATCTGACCGTAATTAATAGACTTATTCCCCTTGGTTTCATTAATGCAATACTTCATGCATTCCGTGATGTTTTGTTGTACTCATTGATGTACCAGGTATTTTGAATTTTTTCTCCTTTAACATCAATTACTCACAAATATTTCATTTATATTAAGGCTCATTCAATGTGTGACGGGCGTTTTATGTACCGTTTCCCAGTATTCTTGTTTGTTTATATGACACAGGATATGAAAGGCAAAAGTAAGAGTAGCCATGACCTTACAGATGACCCTAAGTTGAGTTCACAGCCTGCTGTATCGTCAGAGGATAAAAAGAGGAAGATGGACAGTGATGATGACAGTGAGGAGGAGGTTAGTACATGTTCACTAAAATATAATACAAGTCCTTGCTCATAGATAAGTCATCTTTGTCCCGTCTCTGGAAAATCAAACCTATTGGAAGCTGAGATTACTAGGTCACGTGGGATTTGTTAGTACTTATTTCTGGGGTTTGTCATCACTTTACATAGCTCGTCAATGAAGACTGTGATATCATTGATGAAGACTGTTGTGATATCATTGTCACATTGATGAAGACTGTTGGTGATATCATTGATGAAGACTGTT
>NW_018485698.1:0-7212 GCF_002113885.1 Mizuhopecten yessoensis | reverse complement strand
CTTTCACCAAGCCGGTCGGGGTTCGATTCCCCAATCGGACGTGAAAAGGTATGGGGATCACCTGCCTGACCACGTGGGTTCCCCCCCAGATAATCCAGTTTCCTAATTAAAACAAAAGTTAAATTACATTGAGAAACACTGACATAAACATGAAAATAGCCTAACCATAAAAGCAAGGGCTTAGCTTTATGACATTCAGGAGACAGGACTCATAGCATCCCTCGATAGGGCGAACGCTCAATACCAAGATCAAGCGAGGTATTGCCAAGTATGGCGCATGGAAAGTCAATTGAAAGGATAGAACTCGCTTGCAGAAACTGAGCTTCATTGATAAAATGTATTTCCATGAACAGTAGACTATGACGGGATATTAGCCAAAACTATTAACTAGCGTAACGGTAGGTCAACTATTGATCTTTATAAAATATGATACTTCAATCAAATCCTGTAATCCCAACAGAATTTATAAAATCGTAAAAAGGAAAACAGCGCACTTCAGCACCACTGCCATTTACTAAATAGATAATGAAAAAATGCTAGAATTTATATAATTTTCCATGAGAAGCCCCCTCCCTCCAACCATACGAAGAGTGAGGACTCCCACTCCCCCTTTTTTCTCAAAATAAAAGTTAATATCCGTTCAAACCAAGTTTGCCTACAAATATTGCCGACATGTTTTCTGTAACCATCATGAAGCCTTCAGTGTCAGCACAGCTTTTCCCACACTATTTCGTCAGTAGGTCCACCAAAGTACCGACCGTGCCAGTCTAAGACCTACACACGTACTCTCATTGGAGATCAAAAGGGATCAACTGAAAATGTTAAGTACATGCAAATCATGGTGTGTAGAATTCAGAAATGAAATAGTGTTGAAACGAAGGAGCACCGACAGCAGCAGTCTTTTACACAGATCTTGAGAGGCTTAATGACTCGGAATTCTAAAGTCTAGGAATGCACGACACATAAAGACGTCCCTATTTGTATTGTCCGTACAGGTTGGATGTCAAAGTGGAGAGTAAGTGAACAAAGTACTTGTACCTGTCCGAGATAAAGTGGACCGGATGACTGATATTGATCATTCTGACACAGAGCGCATTACAAAAGAAGATAGATTTGTTTCTTTTTGCACTTTGAAAGTTAGATGACAACTGACACAAGCGGCAGTAGTAGTACTAAAGTTTCAACCCTGCGTCCCCGAGTTCCGCTCTTATTTCTAACTGTATGAGGGTTTACATTCGAATGTACGGTGTCGTAAGTATTTAAGTATGACATGGAAAATAAATGCATACCTGGTTAACAGAAATTGAAAGATTTGGGCCACAGAATTTTATGATAGAGCATAGATGGAAGAGAAGATTTTGTCGTGTTCGATCATATTTCATATAGTGAAAGTATACATATATGTTTTACTTGGCGGTTAAGTGACTCTTGAGACATAAATTGTAAACCCAAAACCGGCGTTATTTGAATAAGAGCATTGCAGAAATCTTATGATTTATACTTATTGTAATACATTTCTTAGCACACGGACCCACATTCCTGATGTATCCGACGTGACATACTTGTCTATATGACAGTAGGCGCTCCTAAACACTGTCATTTGAAACGGTTACTCGCCTGATTATCTCTTAAAATTTGAATAAAACTCCCTTTTCACGAGCTTCAATTACAGAAAAACAGCAGTGAGGATACAATCAAAGATATTTAACACTATACTTGAGAGTAATTCGTACACCGGCGTGGGGATTCGCCCAATCCGAGCGCCTCATACATTGTATCCGGGATTGTATCTGTATGTAATGGCTGGGGTCACTCTGCTGGGAGTAATGAGCGTGGTCAGGACGACTCGAGCAGACCGGGGCGTGGTCAGGTGTTCCATTACTGCTTAGTGACGTATTGTGATGACCAGGTCGGGGCGTCAGGTTACCTTCTGAACTTGCTTAATCATAATTCCGTATCCGTAGTCCCTATAGGTCAAAATCCTCTTTATTTTCGTTAAAATTTTCCATTTGTTGTTTCTGACGGGAGTAAAGGTTCTTGCCCGTGTCACTCTATCGTTCCTATATACACAATATCAGAATAACTGTTGTAACAAACAACCCAGGCGCTACAACTGTATTTCTTTGACAACGAGAGAATATCGAAGTGTGAACAAATCGCAATTTGAACTCAAAATAAATGAAAATTAGGTGAAATAAGAACAAAAGAAATACTTACCAGGAGACCCTTCAAATAGTACGAGAGTATACGACCAAGTATTCCCTAAGGTCAAGCTTCCTCAGATTCGTCGGAGACACCCCCAATTTAAATCTAGGTCAGATCCAAGTAATGTCAATTCATCGAAATAAGAACGGGGTATACGTAAGTGACAACGAAATCATCAGGTACACTTATAAGCATAAAAATTGACCTTCATATCGCACAAGGACGTAGAATAATTAATAACGAGATCAGGATGGCGATCACATAGCTTAGTCTTCATTAACCTGCTTCTCTCCAAACTTTGTGTTGTTAGTTTGTCCGTCAGCCGTCGACAAGAAAATTGCAATATTCAGAGCGGGACCTTGAAAACCGAATCATAAGTGAACATCCCAGGTGGAGAAGCAGGCGTGTGACTTTCAAGAAAAAGAAACTTCGCTATCGGAAAATCAAAATCGTCACGCTTATTTCAAAGCCGTCCCTTTTGGTCATACTGTAAGTAAAGGTCCGAGAAAGCAGCTAAAGTAGAGTATGTAGCATCCTTGATTTCAAGTTCGTGAGGAAAATACGGTCAACACGGATACTAATTTTATCGTTATTCAAAGATAGCTTAAAGTTAGATAATTAACAAAATACAGATTTTACAATTATTATTTTCGCGTTTGGAAATTCGGAAAAAGACCTCACGTGTTTGAATCGTCAAATAAATTGATGAGGTTAATTTTACAAGGTTTTTCCATTTGCAAAAAAGTCCCAAGATTTTATAAAAAATATCTTCTATATGAGCTTTTGATGGATTTAGTTCTTTTAATGTCCTTGGGGGCAATCCTTGGAGTACTCAGCTCTCCAGTATGAATCCTTTATCTATATAGTCCGGTAAGTGAGTCCTTTATTTACTAGGCGCCGGCTCAGCCAGTATCACATAAGTGATATTCCTTTCCATGATAAAAACCTACTGGGTGTAGTGTCTTGTCCTCAGGGACAAAACTCTCCCTCGGTATGTAGGTATGTGGTTTGTTCGGTGACAAGTAGAGGCGAGGTATGCTTCAACATAAAAACAATTGCTGAAAGAGAAGCCATAGTTAAAAGTAGTTGACTTGATAGGCCCAGTGGAACTACTTTAAAGGAATCTACCGATTGTTGTAACATTCTACGACGTACTTAGAATACCTCATTGATAAGAGCATGCTCGCACTCGTCTAGGAACCAACTGACTGGACGTCACTGACAGTCGATACAAAACGCCCGTGGACGGCAAGTCTTCTGGCAAAGCCTCTGAATAATATCTGTTTTTGAACGATGTTTTTTTACTGATCTCCCTGAAAACGACAGTTTATTGACATTTGCTAAAGTATGGAGTTTATACAGATAACAATTACGAAGATTTGGTATCCTACCGTCATATGAAGAGTGACTGTGAGAGAAGCGGCGAGAGTTTGGTAGGGGCTTAAAGGTCTGAAGTCAAAATACGACGATATATCCTACTATTTTAATGGTAAAAGGAAACATAAACGGGGGAGCTTTAATTGGTAAGAACGCCAGCTTCTACTATTTATACAGAGATACCAGGAACAGAACATTAAAAGAGCAAGAAAAAAAACTGAGGCCGAAGACGGGATTCACAAACGTCTTCTATGCTGAACATCTCTTTGCCAAAATGAACAATACGTAGACCAACAATAACGCGAACCACAAAAAAACAAGTTTATATCAACGTGCGAAGCTGATTCTTTTGTCTGACGATGTAGATGCAGAATTTCAAAGTTTTGGAGTTAACGTTTGAGGAACAAAAGTGTACTAAGTGTTATCCAGTGTTAAAATACTTTTAACCTGTCGAAGGAACCAGTATTGCAGCATGAGGGGGACTAAGTGACGAAGAACGCCATGAGAGGACTCCTTTTCTGATATTCTTCGAGGTCTCTGACGCAAACAGAATGAAGTTATGCTGAGATAGAAAATGAAATTAGCGTTGTATGTGGAGTGGAAAGATCTCACACTTATGGAATAAGGTGTCAATGAAATGTGATCATAAACTGTAAGAAAGCATTTGAATGATGAACTTAATGAGCGCTCCAGAACGTCTTCAGAGGAGGATATTTTAGCGAATTGGTCAGGAGCAAAACACTGCTGTTCTCTTTCTGGTAAAGACATAGAGATTGTCACTACATGTAGTTACAATACTCTTTATTGTCCAAATAAATGAGGACTGGAACTGTCAATTACCCTCAGTACAAGATAGGAAGGAACACCGGCCGCCATTTACAACTACTCTCATGTCCGATAGCTTGGGATATACAACTCTCCTCATTCTATCGATTACCAGACACGAAGTACTCGTTCTTAACAAAAAGCAGGAGATGTTTCAACACTTAGTTAAGTTACCTTCATTTCGTGCTGTACAGAAAGGAATCCCATCTTCATTTGCTAGCACCCTCGGTCTCATACAAGTCAAGGAAAAAGACGTTGGAGTATATGCTTATATTTATTCTCCTCTTTCAGATTTCCGTAGAGAAATCTAATATATTACCGAAACGACTTCCTATGCCATGAAATAAATGCAGCCGTACTTAACATCTATGTTCATTAACCTATTTGTAAGAGAGGAAGAGTTGTCGTTATCTTCAAGTCGTCATCTACAGCCAGAGTCTCCGACTAGTGAAGAAGGAAGATGTTAACGTAGCTTGAGATTCAGCTATTGCCATCCTCATCCTCTCACTGGCAGCAGTGGAGAGCGGTCATCATCTACAGCCACAGTCTGCTTCTAATGAAGAAGGAAGGTACTAACGTAGCTCGATGTTGTCACCTCTTCCTTATACTGGACAGTAATATGGAACGTTCTAATCATCTACAACTATCATATAACCTCGAAAAACGATTACAATCTAGAGCTTTCCTTATCCTTTCTTATTTATAAAAGTAGTTGTCATCTAAAGCTATCCTCATTCTTTCTAAACGCGGTTGTCATCTGCAGCTACAATAACCCTAATTGTTCTATAATGGCCATCCTTTACAGCTGTCTTCAATCTTTTAATAGTTGTAATGTTCCACTCCTTTCTATATGGTGGAAGAAGCTTAATTGTACGTGTCCAATCTGATTGAAACCATCTGATTTATACAACAAGCAGGACAATGCTATCTGATGTGTATATCAAATGAAGAATTATCCGAACACTAAAGTAGCCTCTTGTTAATTATATTATTACATTTCTTTATAATTCAATCTCAGATGTGGTCTCGTGATAGAAGCTCTACTTGTTGTCCTCACGACTGCCATTGTAAACTGAAAAGTTCTATTCTAGGACGCAGATATGCGAGCCGCTTGCTGAAGTGGCCGATGATGGTTCTCTGTAATGTATCTTAACGTCACGGTTTGTTAAGGGCACATATAATACTAGTAGTATCTATGGGAGGTGGAGATGGCCGAGGAGAGAGTCAGCTCCAGCACGTAACTTAGATGTGCTTTACCTGACAGCACACCAGCTATGCACATTGTTGTTATAATCCTTCTAAATCATTGTAATGAACAATCACTATATTGAATTGATATTTTTCCTAGTACATTTGATCAGGTGACCTCGTCGGTGACGAGAAGGCTAATACTGATGTCAGCGTTCACCTCGCCTGCGTACATCCCAACATCCAGCGTCACTGAGCCCGCGTTATCGTCCCGCCTTTGTAAATATCAACACGTATCCGATGTTATCTGTGGTATCTAGTAATCGACCGATAATTCAGGAAAATCAACTTAAACCTAATTGCTAATGAGGCATCTCATCAATTGTATAAACAAGACATAAGAGTAAAGGGGATGACGTTGGATAAAGTTTCTCTGTAAAACCGTCTGGCTCTATTACACGATCTAGATCAGGGATCAGTCATGCTTCTGACATGCATAGACATGATCGGATGTTCGATACCACCGGCAACATGGTCCCATATAATCTCCATACTCTTTAACGCACCGCGTGAATAAATGTTACAGAGCGGTTCACGTGCTATACACTCATCACGTGACTACTGTGTGACATGAAATGATACACGTGATCCTATCACGCGACAGCCCTTCTCTTGAGCAATACACGCGTGCGTGCAGATTACATGACTACTACTGATGTTTATTATATTACGCCTTATTTTGAAATTCACAATTCATGTTTACTTTCATAAACTGCAATAATGTGGCCAGTGTAAGATAACCCGGATTGATTTCAGTTCATCTAGCACTACCTGTAGCCACACCTTGGATAACATACTATTCTCATTACTAAAGAAAACCATTTTGATATTTAACCCTTCCTCAAGAAAATCATAGGTTCATAAGCCAACCAGACTAGTCCGACTGTAAGGTTAGGTTTGCGTGTGGGCGCAATACACCATTATATACTTGGGGAAAATGACTCGATGATAACGTAATGACGCGGTGAAAATTCACTGTAATATAATCAGGATATGTAATAACAAATTCTTAATATAAATTTTAATTAAATGTTTTATTACATTTTTTTTCGGATTTTAATTGCAAAAAAAATAATGTTTAGGCATTTGTTCAAGTCGACTGGTTGAATGTATATTGTCGAAATATCAACCCTCTTTAACTTGTGATATACAAGCTAAACTATATGTGTGAGGCCTAAGAATAGGACATTTGAAGTTGCTATGCAGTTTGATTTAAACGATGCTGTTGGATTAATCCTTGAATAATATTTTTCCATCCTATACCTATACGCAGTAAATACCTACGTTTTTACATAACGAGGTTAGCTAGTTACGTTATCTGGTTAGGTATAGCCTCCAAACAAAGGTTATTTAAAATGAACTGCAGCTGCCACACAAGACAGCTGGAAATGGTAATAAATAATGAGGGTCTAGAGCACGGAATTACGGGTTTGTTTATTGATATTCCCGATATCGCCCAACGTCCTGCATGTTCGCTGTTATAGCAAGGACCAATGGCGCAGTGATATTTTTTATGGCGCAATGATGCGACGGAATGACGCAGTGAGATGACGTGAT
>NW_018485697.1:0-7181 GCF_002113885.1 Mizuhopecten yessoensis | reverse complement strand
ATTCTGTATTATTGTCTAATCTGAACCCTGGTTATTCTGTCATATTCTTTCATGTTGTCTAATATGACCCCTGGTAATTGTGTCATGTTGTCTTATATGACCCTTGTGTATTCTGACATGTCTCAGCCAATACCTGAGTATTCTGACATCTTGTCTTATCTGACCCCTGTGTATTTGTCAACCTGCCTAATCTGACTCCCAGAGTATTTTGTCATCCTGTTTAATCTGACCCCTGAATGTTCTGACATTCTTTCGTGACAAATTTCCAACAAATGCAATCATATTTCTTGTGAAAACTACCAAATAAGACCTGTCTATTTTGATGTTCTGTCTAAATCTGACAAATACATTGTTTGTCTTATTATATAGGACAGGCTAATGTTACTAGCTTGTACTGGTGACATTCTACGTCGAAAAATTTCAAATCTTCCTTGGCTTAACAATATCGCAAGGATTATGTTTGAATTTGCTGTATTACCATGACCTTTTGATCCCTGTTTTGAATAATTTGGAGAACAGCCTGAAAACCTCTTGAGACTTGTCAATTTCCACACTTAGTCACATTTATCAGGCTTACGAAAATTAGAATTATGGGCAAACATAAATGAGATGGACATTCCAACATTAACCTCGTCTCCCTCCCCTGTCCCCTTCTCCGGCTCCACGCTGTTATTACAATACTTAAACCTGTGACGAACCTTTGGAGGCCTACCTTTAAAGAAGGGTTTTCAGTGACTCACAGCAAATTCTTGAAATTTGACCTTTGTATGTATATGCACTACTGCCATGTCTATTTCAGCTAATTTCCTGATAAAAAGGGGCTTATGGTGACTCTCACAGCAAAATCTTGAAATTTGACCTTTGTATATATACACCACTGCAGACATGTCTATTTCAGCTAATTTGATAATCTGATAATTGTTCAAGTTCAAGGTGTTATTGACCTTGAGAGTGGGCGAAGAGTTCCTTTTATATACTTTATATTACGGAGTATACAATATCTTAGTAACGATTGATTAGGATTGATATCCAATCGCCCGAGTTAATTGTCCAGTAGAACTTAGGAGCTTAGAATTAACTCACCAGGATGGATATGAAATCGTGATCGATCATCAGGAGTATTTTGTTTTTAGTACAAAAGTAAATAAAGACTGTAGCGCCTCTCACCGTTAACGCCTCGCACTTAATGTCTAGCACCGTTAACGCCTCGCACTTAACGCCTCGCACCATGACAGGTTATTTCACACTTTGGTATCATACACAAAAATAAGTCACGGGCCGAAAAGTGCCGAGTGATAAAATCGAAAGCAATTACGGGAGAAACGTATTTGATATATATTGTGCAAGTAGATTAAAATGTTACGACACTGCATCATTATTTACAGTTTAAGGCATCAATCAACACGGAGATCTGGACCCACAGAGCTTTATATGGCCTGACCCTCCGGTGGCCGCTGAGATGTAGAGATGTCACTGTGATTGACAAGTTGCGGCCATTAGGACTGAATAGGGGGCAGAAGGTCTCTTCATTTCCCGCCTATTCACAGTGGTCAAAAAACATTCATGTCAGTTTCTTATTCCAAGCTTTTAGAAAGACAATTGGTTTTAAGTTTAATCTCTATTCTCATTCTTCTTTGGTCAGATTTGCTTTTTTTGTTAATTGGCACTTCATGCTGGAGGGAAAAGTATCTGAAAGAGATATTTCTAATGCAGGCATGATCGACACATTACTACTAACACTGTCAGCTTATGATACATCCCATAATATGAGAACATTCGACCCTATCCGTCAGTTTTTTGTGCTATTTTTTTTTTATATCTTTCACCAGAGCGTTTATTTTGTGGATTTAGCAACATTTACATCAATCGTTGTTTTCACATAATAGTGTACCATTCCAATAAAAAAAATGTAACTTTTTCATTTCATGAAAAAAACAGGTGTCATGTTTGTAAATTTATAATATTTTTTCTGTACCATCCTACATAACCTTAGTTCAGTCTGTAAAAAAATCACTCTCAAAATATTTGTAATTAAACTGTTCTGTTCCACGCAGTAACAACAAGTGGTACATTTGATTTTTTTCCCCCAACAGCAACTGATGAATAGTTAATGTGATTAAGTTTCAATAATGAGATTATTTTAAGTAAAAAGTGCAGAAATTTTGTTCAAATACAGTAACAGGAATTTTAGGTAAGAATCGTCCAATACTTGTGTTCATCGATCAGCATGGCACTATATCAAAATACCACCGTGAAAATGTTCAGTGCAAAACTATTGAAATTTGATTCCTCAGATTAGTCATGCCCTAATTTGATTGCTTGCGACATTGATGGCCAGTCATACTTAAACAGTGTTTCCTAACTTGTAACGGGATTATCTCGGCCGAGGTATAGAAACATTTGAAAAGCTCTTGAGAATTACTGAGAAAGAAGACAAATTTGTTGTCACATTTAATGCTGTGTATTGCCAATAAATGAACTGGTTTTAATCACTTAGAGAAACTAATCATCTATCAAATCCAATTTCCCAAAGTATTGGAATCAGTTTCATCCAGTGAGAATTGGGGATTTAAAAAACATTTTAAATTAAATCAAGATTTGATATTTTTTTTAGCTCACCAGTTGCCTGAAGGGCGAAGTGAGTTCATTCCCTGGTTCTTTGTCCATCATCCATCAACTTTTCTTTAATCAAAACACTTTAAGTCCAAAACAGCTGAAGGGTCATTGGTAAAGTTTGGTATGGAGCATCCCCGGACCAAGGGAATTCTATGTTGTATAGATGGGAGGTGTACCAGGTGTCAAAGGTCAAATCTGTTGTAATGCTTGACTGGATCCAATCTTCTGAAATGTTGAAACTTTCCTTATAACATGTCTCAGGTCAGACTCTCATGACCAGACGGTATATCCGGTAATACTGTATGGTCTATACCCGTATGGTCAAGGTTAGGTTAAGGCTTATTGTCAAATAAAATCTTCAAATAGGTTAAAGGTCATTGCAAGGGTTCAAGATCAATCATTGTAATGCTTATTCAGATTCTTCAGTGTGTGAATCGTAGTTGGACACAGTGACTGCTGCAGAACGCGGTCTGGATCATCCACAGAAGGTGAAGCATACAATGTCGACTATCCCACCACGGATCGTCCCTCTGAACCCCAGTATTTCTACCACTTGATCCCTATGAAGACATTAGATCCAGTCTGGTCACCTTTATCCTAAAATTCTGACCAGATTTGTCCTTCTCAGATTGCAATGATCCCTCTAAGAGAACAAGGCACACGTTTTATAGCATTATTTAAATAATACAGTAACTATCACCTCGCATAGCCATGTGTAATTGCTCATGATTTATCTAATGACCTCTAATTAATAACTGCTGAAGCCACTGGCCAATGGACATTAGTTAAGTGACCAGGACAATTTAGCTATTGAGTGCCAGTGGTCAAGGTTCTTGAATGGTTAGTTCCTTGGGAATGCAGCAGTTTGTGGTGCGAGTCAACATTTCAATTAGCATAGGGTAATGATTTAATTGATATAAACGTTTCACTGTACCATCGAACTGAAGAAATACCTCAAATGTTTCATCCAATCATATCCCTCTCGGGGAGTTTACTCAAAAGGACATATCCCTCTGAGGAGGGTCAAAAGGTTAATATGTATGGGTCAAGGTCATGACAGGGGGGCCATTAGCTGACTTTATTTTATATGGATCATTCACTGGTGTAATACTGAATTCAATACTAAAAGTCTTAACTGTTTGCTGTTCTGGTAGTAGTAAGAAAGACCATGATACTCTTATCCAATTATCAATTAATTACTGTCTTAGATTTAGGCTTATATATTTTATCAAAGGGATCTTACAACCTATTATTATGATTGACCTTAATTTGGATTAGTAGCCAAGCATTAACATGAAAAAAATAATGGTAACTTGTTTTTTCTTGTTCTGCTTTTCATCAAAATAATTAATTTGCATTTCTGTGTGATGTTTTCTGTGAATCAATGTTTAACATAATTTGCATTTAACAAATTGATTGAAACTCCTTACCAACAGATCAAGGAATTTGTTAAACATGTCTGTCATTGAACGATGTCATGGATAAATTCAGTGGGTGGAGTGGGCTTTTAGAAGTATAGATTTTTGTGTCCATGGCAGAGGCAGCCTATGTGTATAATAATTCAATGTCACATATTGTTTTTGGTCTCGTCCAAAAGACGGCTTTCAGATGATATCTCTCAAAAGAATGATAGGACGTTGATGAAATTTGTTCAGAATACATATTCCAGTTTACAAAGCTTAAGTTCAATGTTTAGAGTAATTGATGGATATTTAACTTTTTGCTTGTTTGACAAACACAGTTACCTCCCCTTCACTGGGTGATTTGCGATATTTTAACCACTTGAAAAATTAAAAAAAACTTTGAAATACTTTCTATTGATATTCATTAAGTTTGCAGATGCACAGAGAAGACCATAAACAAAATATTTTGGAGACCAAATATTTTGAGTTTGAACGTTATTTTTGTGTCGTCTTTAAAGTTGACATGTAGGGATTACATTGTCCAGCACAACATGTCGCCGGTGACAAGCCTACAGCTGGTTGAGTTCCAGACGAGACCTTTTGAAGGACTCATCAGATTTTCATGAAACATATCTGGTATGGAAACAACCGAAGTGCATTCACTCAAATTTAATGCTCGGCTAAATTGGTGCATATTTAATGTGATAAACTGTATCTGTTCATCTCCCAACTTTCGCTCCCTGTGGATGAGGATTACTCGTAAGGTATAATAGCGTTGCTCTCCCAGGATATGACACCAATGTCTCGTTAATATTTCCTTCCCTGTGACTTGTAGGTTAAGCCTAAGCATTGAATTTTCTATTGGATATGTTTTTTAAGATCGAAACCGGGGTTAAATATTGCACTGTGTTTTGGGGGTTTCTAAGCTATTACTAGCAGCATGTAGATAACAAATCTATTAGGAACCTGTCTTTTGCCTGAGGATTAAAAGTTTCCAGATTTTACGTTCATCTGTACTCCAGTACCTGTCCAGGGGTTTTAATAGGACTTCATGCAAGCTCATGTATTGGACATGAAGTGGGTGGTTAGTTTCAGTACATCTTATAGTACCCCATTACCATTCTACAATTTCTTTATGACAGTAGCTGGTGAAATATTTGTAGTATATCTAGGACGGTATTTTTACTGGCTACTGGCTACAAATGTAACGACTGTATATCATCTTTCAGTGACCAGGTAAGAACAGCACGTACAGGAGACCTACTAGAACTGCTCTCATTGTTTGAAACATTCTTCCTAAATCCTGCTTTGCATGCTTGTCGACTCTGCTATTGTTCAAAATGAGGATTTCTTTCCTTTTAGTCGAGATCATAGTTTATTTGTAGAAGTTAGGCTTCATTAAGATCAATTTCATTAAAACAAAATCATCAGTCAACTTAAGTTTGTTAATGTCATCTGGATCAAAGCCAACACAAATTTCATCCTCTTTGTTTGACTCCAAAGATTCTGACTGTTAACGAGGGATTTCAAATACGCTGGAAATCCGAAAAATTTAGGGCTGTTGTGGATTCTACTTTTTAATGTCAAAATGCTTTAAATTTTTGCTCCTTATAATACATATCCTTTTAATTTACGGTCTGTTTAGATAAGTTTTTTTCAAGGAAAAATGTACAATGTTACGTGAAATTATATCTGTAATACAACAAGACTCTATTATGTATGTATGCCGAGACCAGCTGACGGCAGAACTAGGGAAATGCCATTCTGTTGTTTACGACAATTACATAATAGACTTTCGTCATAGACACATCTATAAGGAGACGTCCAGATGATCCGTTCCCGTCAAACATGTCTCTGACTTAGATCATTTACCAACAAACATCCCTTTATCTACTTTCCTATTCCCCCTCCCCCTCCCCTCCCCCACTCCTTCCATTTCTCCTAGCCACAATCATAATAGAAAGTAGGGGCCTCTTGATATACAGTCAATATCATAATAATGGGTTTTTTCGAATATGCAATTCCTGAATTGTCACTCCATGCCTGGTAAATGTTGATATAGTGATGCAGCCAGATTTCAGGCCATGTTAAACAATGTTCTGTATTACAAATCTGACGATACAAGTTTGATGTAAAGGCTTAAATGCCTTTATTTGGTGAAAATCAAATCAGTTGTTATCCGTCAAGATCAAATCACCCGATAGAAACTAGAATAATTGGTTCCTGACAATATGTCATCATTTTACACTATATTGCCATGTGTCGTCATAATTTGTTGCCAATTGTGTTATTTTTCTGTAATTTTTGTTCCTAAATTATATCTGGAAGGATTGTTCGTAAATTATATCTGGAAGGAAATTGATACAAAATAATCACGAGTAATGTTTTTGCAGATCAAGAATGATTTGTGTGTGTAATAAAAGCAATTAAGTATGTTTTAAAATCAGATTTATTGCAATTTATTTGTATGTATCCCATAAAAACGTGTGGTATATATATAGATATCTAAGAAATATATTCTATAGTTTACTGGAGCCCAGTTTTATGGTTACCGTGCAGGTGAGTGTAGAATTACAGGTGAAACAGCGGTCACATAAATACTCTGACAGAGACACGCCAACCAAAAGTTTTAGTATCAAAAAGGAAAAAAGCATTCATCGCTACTGTCAGTTGAGATACACATATATAGAAATAAATAGGAAACACTATACTTATAGTATTACCAGTGGAATTCAAAATGAAAAATTAGAAGTGTTCAATGAGCTGCCCATATGTCATCTGAAGCTTTATAATCTTTTCTGGACACCTAAATTCAAGATTAAGCTAAAAATGATCAACGCCATCTCTTAATTATAATTATTGCTGCAGAATCATCTTACTTATTTCAGCTTTCTCTGCCCAACATTTCTACTATATGATGGTACAACGGGGCCATATTAGTAAGCTAGCCTGGTTTACTTGTAAAAGATGACCTTTCTGAACCTATTGGGTTAATGGAGTTCCTTTTCAGTCGATTGTGGCGATGAACTTACATGTCCGTCCGGTACTGGTACCTGAGGTGATACGGAGGACCATAAACTCATATGTATTATGTACGTTTTATTAACTTCCTCTTTCACCTTTAATACCATTGGTACACAATTTTATCACCCAGGAGCACGC
>NW_018485696.1:0-7179 GCF_002113885.1 Mizuhopecten yessoensis | reverse complement strand
TTAGAAACATACATCTGACATAAACACTTCCATTAGAAACATACACCTAAAATAATCACTTTCAAACATTCAAGTGATATAATCACATAGCATCACATCAACAACATGAAATAAACATTTCCTTTAGGAAATAGACACCAGAGTCACTTGGGTCAGGGTTCTACAGATATGGTATAAGGATATTCCTTGTCTTAAAACTGTCACTGTCAACCAGAATTACATGTTTCTGTTTGTGTGTGTGTGGGGAAATAGGCCAGGGACATTTATCTTGTTACAGTAAATCAAGTCTGTATGGCAGAAACATGTCACTGTGTGTTGTAAAATACCTTCCAATGAGTTAGAAAAGATAAAGCTAAATTGTAAAAGTGCTAAGCTCTTGGATGCTGTCTTGACAGCACGTACATTTAACATTTATATTTAATTATACAACTATATTTTACAAACATTTGAAATACAGCTACCAAGTTTCACACAATGATGCTCAAACTCTGTAAAAACTATCTGTTGCATTCACAAAGTCTAACAGTACATTTGAGCCCCAGGTTGAGAGAACGAAAACTTTTTTCTCTAAAGTACTGTTTAATTGTCAAAGTGTCTCCAATGAAGGCCCTGTGCATATTATATTTCAAACTCTTTCAAATTTAATAATAAAAAATAATAAAAAAAATATGAACCATTAGTGTGTTCCCCAATTAAACGGTGTGATCGACTCTTCCTCCACTGAAAATACACCTGACAAAGGACTGCTGAGAGGAGCAAGGTTATCAAAATGTCGTTTACAGGATCAATGGCCGAGAGATGTACGTCCAAGTGCCAGTGGATATGATTGTCAGTATTACAGATATATTGTTTCTTTATTATATAGTGTTCGTCCTCCGAACTCGTATTTGTAGGGTCGGATATATATTAACAATTTTAGTAAAAAACAACATGCTGACAACTAATCTGTTGTTTGCTTGCCAGATAAACCTGTGTGACTGTCCTTAAACAAATTTATCTCATCTGGAGAAAGTCAAATGATAAGGTCACTGCTATGTAAGTTTATGTAAGGCTTCAACACTAGGTAGCACAGTACGATGATACGAGGGTTGGCAGAAAATTCACAGTATCGTACAGAGTTTGTTCAGTTCAACATTACAAATGCTCAAATTAGAGTCTGTTTTGCCGATAAGAACTTTTTTTTCTGTCAAGATATTTTTCACTTTGGAATTACTAAGAAACCATTGACCTTCAAGATACCAGTGTCTCATATATCTAACCGTAGCTGCCAAATCTGTTTATTTTGAAAGACACACCCACATTTTCGACTTCTAAAAACCGTCTGCAATCACTACATCTTGATATCTGCTTGAATTCATCTTATTCGTTAGAAAGAACATCGAAAATATGAAATTTCTTCAAATAGGAGTCAAGAAAATGAACTGTTAAGATATTTTATTGCCTACATTTTTATTTTATTTTGGGATGACAGATAAGGATGTTACACCTGCATTGCATTCTTGCCAACTTTTTGAAATTTTCATGGGGAGATTCTCAATACTCAAAATTATAACATAAATAAAATGTGTGAATATACCCCTAAGAGTCAAAATGACAAGTTTTGAGCTGTTCTTTCAGATGAAATCATTAGATCTTAAATTATAGGAACAGTTTAGCAAATTCCCAGGTTGAAAGTACTTAATTTAAGGGTCCAAAATCGGGAGTCTAGTTCCCTCCTACATAGGGAGGGTTGGCAAGTATGCACCTGTGGGTCAATTTTTCAAACCAGATTATGTATTTGTATAATCCTGACAACAGTACAGTACATTACTACTGGTAACCTTACAACAGTGTTGACCAAGTGGTGTGGCTGTCCTGACCACAAGATGACCATCAGAAACCAGGGGTATAATTACATACATAAACTGACCACTATCTCCTCCCACTGACCATCCATCGGCCACTAATGTCACACCCTATCAACTACCTGACCGACCAGCCTACCACATCATTAACTAGTAAATACCCTCTATCCCATACATAGAATTACAGCTATTGGTTTCCATAACAACCAGCAGGTACCCATTCATTAAAAAAAATGATAAATTCAACATGTGTCTCCTTAGTTACAATGAAAATAGATTTGCTTTGGCCATCTTGAGGTCGAATCTATGGTCAAGGTAAAGTGAAAATAATAATAAAAGCACATGTTCAACTCCTCCCGCCCATTACAGAGCACAGAAAAGTCAACCATTATCATAATATCGCCATTTATCTTATACAAACAAACTCATCACAACAAAATCAATTATCTGACGAAATTTATAATCAAATAGTGGGTAATTCGATTTTGTGTTGAATCAGGGACTTTATACATTGACCTTACCCTAACAACAGATATTTAATCCATGTCCAAATAGAATGCAGGAGCCTTGATGAGCTTTCCAATAAATCAGATGAAAGATATTGGACTTTCGACCTTGATGTTAGGTCTTAAAAGTTATATATACAGGTGTTAGGAAGATATTTTGATAAATAACTTGGTGCTTCCAATTTGTTTAATTTAAAAAAAAAAAGGCTTGAATAATGACAAAATACGATATGTAGCGTGTCTAGAACTTTTCAGTTGCTCAACTATGAAAGGACTAAAATGTACGTTTTATACCTCCCTTGGAATGATGCTCTTGAAATAGGAAGTGGCATTCATGCAATGCCAATTGTCCAATTACAATTAAACCTGTGTTAAGAGACCACCCAAGGAAATGTTAAAAGGTGGTCTCTTTAAAGAGATGGTTTCTTTGTGGAGTATTCATATAATTAGTATATTGTTTGAATGAGAAAATGGTGGTTTCTACAATAGCGAATTGACTAGTAGATTTGTCTCTTGAGCAAATTTGACAGTACTAATTAGCAAGTATATAGCTAAATATTGACAAATTACATCAAATGTCAAGAGTGTGATGAAATTCTCCATCGAGCTGATGTGAAAACGACACCTATTAATTATCATGATACATCTGTCTGTCTGGCGAGATTTACTAATATCTTTTTCCTAAAATAGCTCTAAAGCCCCTTCTGACCACCAGAGAACAAGGCGTGAGGATACTAGTGACCATGATTCCGATATGTCTTATAAGCCTCCATCAGGTTCTCATGCTTCTGTGCCATCATCAGAAACATCCCGATCGCTTGAAAGCTTGCCAAAACATCAGTCTCACGGTACCATTCAGCTTGGCAGAGTATTTATACTTTGGTCTATAATTGTATCACTGTTATTAGAAAGGTCTGGGAAACAATTCCAGGTTCATCAACATTTCTGTGTATTTGCTCAGGGTCATCAAAATGTTTATACAGAACATGTGTTTCACTGATACACATTCACAGCTTCAGTGACCTGCTCAGTCAGGTCATAAATATGCTTGAGTAAGTACATATATCTATCAGTTAACAGAGTATGGCTATGGGCATATATACCTGTCATACCTGTACTAATTAGCCATCTACCTGGCGTGTTGTTGTACTAGTACCTACCGCTACAGGTGAGACTAACGAATTGTCGCTGTCAGGACCAGAGAAGATCAGCTGACCTTCAGTAAACATTTACTACCAGATACTTTGGTCATAGTAGATAAAGTATGTTGATTTAGTACAGTAACTCCATAACATCTCCTGGTCCAAACTCAGGTACAAAACCAACATGGTCAATAGCTTGACTGGTCACCAGCTGGATACAAGGACAATCGACTGGACAAGAGTGTACAATAAAGTTGTTGATATAATTTAAACTTTATTTATTTTACAACAATTAATAAACTTATTTCAATTTATATTAATCACCATCTTGTTGGCCTGGATGTTAGCACAATGGGGGTCTTAATGTGGGAGGAAACCAGAGCACCTGGAGAAAACCCACGTGGTCAGGCAGGTTACCCATACTTTTTCACGTCCGATCAGGGAATTGAACCGCTTGGTGAAAGGCGAGTGCGTTATCTACTGTACCACCCAACTAACCAAGAAGTCGTTCATAAAGACCACTTATATAAAATGTGCAAAATCTGTTAACACTAACACGAAAAAGTAGAAATCAAATATTTAACAATTATTAACTTTTAATGTGGAGACTGTATGGTTATATAGACCCGAGAATTACATATTAACCGAGACAAAGACACACACCAATACAACATGTCTACCTTTCTTCTGAGGGGAAATATAAGTATTCTGTATTAGTGGATAATAAATCACACGATATACATGAAAACCAGTCAAATGAGTCACTTCTCCAAATTGAACACCCTTCGTATCATCATATCCGCCCCTTCCTTGTTGTGTATCCAACCACACATACACGTCCTTCCGTGTTTTGTACGTGAAAACCCTCCTGATCCTGTTTCTAAAACATGGACATCACTTCAGACCGAAATAGAAATGATTCATCGCAATTAATACACTTACAAACCTGATAAAACTAAAGTGCTTCTCAAATACTGTGTGCATCGAAATTCAAGTTACGAAATTCAAGTTACGTTATCAGGAAGACTGTCAAACGTCTGATTGTTTCCGACACATCATAACAAGTACCCATGATTTAGGGCCCCCCTCATCACCCCAGTAAAACTTTAATGTACAATGATACTGTTACAATGGTGATAACCAGTATATTACCATATTTTACCAAAGATAAGCCCATGCCTGATATTAAGCCCACCCACATTTTCTCTTACTCTGCATGCATGGTGTGCAATAGGATTTTAACGTAAGTGTTATGACTTTGGGAATGGTGAATAAATCCCATTAATTACTATTACAACATCTATGAAAAATCTGATGGAATTGGATTTTTCATATCATACTCACCCAAAGCATGTCCAGTACACATTTTGAATATTTCAAATGGAAAAATCAAAGAAAAGCACAACTAGTGATGCCTTCGTCATAGATATATAACATATTGTTCTTGTGACGCTTGACATAGAGGGTGATATTACAGAATGTACGGGTGTGTGTGTGTCTTATAACTGGACAATGAAACAACATTTATTAGTATTTTTACGGGAATATGAGTGGGCTTACTACCAGGCATGCACTTATAAATGGATAAATATGGCAAAGGTCACAAGGTCGCTCCCAATCTTTGACATAAAATAATTTCTGGATATACACATTTTAACGGTTATGAACTTGGCTAATTCTGTAGAACCTACAGTATCTATAATTATTTAATTTCTTCAATCTTCAAGCCACATAGTTCCCCCTTCTTAGTATAATGAATTACAATCTCTCTATAAATTCAATTTATGGTCTGAAGGCGTTCCATGCGATACTCATCTCCAGCTTTTAAATCAGTATTTAAATGCAGGTGGTTTATCTAAATTAGTTTACACCAATCTTCCACTATACTACTGGGCAATGGTCCCAGGACAATAAACTTGTCTACAATTAAATTAGGGATTTATACGGGGGGAATCAAACAAACAAACAAAATAAACAACTTGAAATTTTACATTTAATAATTTTATTTCAAAAAAAGATTTTAATAACATGCAAGATGGGCAAATTTACCCATAAAAAATGAACACACTATAAATTGTTTATATCGAAATAAATCGTAGACTCTTGAAGGGCCCCAATTTATAATGAAAAGATTACCATTAAACTAAGATATTTGATAAGATTCTTTTGTTAAAGAATCAGTGCTGAAATTTATACATTTGGTAAGAACATCTTCGGGACGGATAAAATATCGTGGGACTAATTGTCACGTAACAAAACGGGACAGTTCACCGAATTTGTCGTTTGTGAAATCTTAAATAGTGATATAAGATGACGACGATTACACTCGCATACACGTCTGGAGTTCTAACTTTATTTTGTTTAATCGGGTACACAACACAATGACGAAGCTCGACGGCTCTAAACAAGTACACTTTGCACTCGGAATCTTCACCACCTAACCACAAGGTCGCATCAATGTTTGTTTTTGATGCGTCTGCTACTTGTTATATATCAGTTTAGAGAATGTCGGACTCAGTTAAATGTTTGTTTTGTGATTTTAACACCACAGGGGTGCTCTGCCAACACCCTGATAAAATTCTGTTTTCAGAAACCAACATTGCACATTGTCGTCAGCAGAATTATCATATCGTGTACATCGGCATGTATGATTCATATATCACGCTCGTATCCACAAGTTATCTATGATTTATGGGGTGTATTTTGTATACAAAGTGCTGTTCGTATCTCCGACAAATGCAAAAATATGCATGTCATCTTCCTATGAAATGCAAAATGATGCAATACACATTTCAAATGTATTTCCTGTTTAATGATTAAAACGTGGCGTATAAAGAACTTGTCTAGATTCATCACAGATTCATGACAGAAAAACATGGAAATACATTGTATGGGAAGTGTTTTTCGTATCTCTAGGACAAATGCAGAAATATGCATATCATCTGTCTATGATATGTATTATGATGCAATACACCTTTCAAATGTATTTCCTGTGTAGTGGTGTATACTAAGCGTGTCTCAAATCATCATACACTCGTGACAGAGGAACAAGGGAACAGTGGTTACATCAGGATATGACAGGTCGTTCTGATTTATGACAAATCCGGAATTGTAGTTCAGTTCTTACAGGAACTTTTTTTTCAAATAAATCTCACAACTGTATCATTTGAATCATGAATAAACATAAAATGATATAGACATGCAACAATTCAAATAAGATTCATCTTTGTTCTGGAAAAAAATACAATAACAAAAAAAGAACAGAAAAGTGGTATCATATCTACATATAGTAAAACCTTGTTATACTGCCACCATTTGTCTGGTGACATTTTGACATTATAAAGGGGTTTGGCGATATACCAAATTTGACACATTAAATAGGAATGGTTAAGAAAACAGAAAAGAGGATGTTGAAACACATCGGTGGGAAGAAAATGTGAAAAAAATGTGAAGAAAATGTGAAGAAAAGAGACATGATGATGGGCGTTATATTGAGTTTCTACTGTTCGTAAATTAGGGACACTATAATGACTTTTTATATAGGCAAGGCGGCCTTATATCAAAGTCTTACTGTATATGAAATAGGGGCATTATATATTGAACTGTTTATAACAAGGGGCATTTTATCAAGGTTTTTATAAGCAAATGACATTATATCGAGGTAATGCTGTATATGAAATTCAGGCA
>NW_018485695.1:0-7161 GCF_002113885.1 Mizuhopecten yessoensis | reverse complement strand
AATCGCGGTTCACCATAATCGCGGTGAATCGTTTCACTCCTACTGGTAACCACTTAAATAGCATTGATTTAACAACAGTTGTATTAGAGTCTCACCATTACACCTGTACTTAAGTCGCTGACCAGAACGAAGAGGCTGACCCATGACCACTGGCCCAACAGGTACCATATAGAGTACAGCCTGGAAAGCCATCCACCCGAGGTATATTGCAGCAGCCTGACCGTCAAAGTAATTCCTCCAGTCCAATGACACAACGGGTAGGTGGGGCTTGCAATTGTTCTACAGAAACAAAGCTTATTTTAATTAAATAGATCAAAAACATACACAACTGTATAACAACTTTGAATACTATTAGATTAAGCAACACTGTATACATAACAGCTAGTTGTAAAAGAGATAAAAAGACTTATGTGACTACCTTGCTGCAAACAAAGTTGAAAAAGTAAACTGTGATTGGAAGTCCTAAGATCATGAAAAATGCTCCAATGGCTCCTCCAAACTCTGTCTTCTTTGTGCGGCTAACACGCTTCTCCTCCTCCGCTGATGGTTCAAACTCCAATGGCTTCCTCTCCTCTGGGGCAAGGGTCTATCAAACAGAAATTTCAAAATGAAGACGTTTTATTTTGTTTTAAGACAAGTAAAATGCTTTGAAAAGGGAATACATTCTCCTTCCTATAAAGTTATTCTAATCACATTTAAGTCAAGTATGATTTTTTATCCTATGAATAATGTTAACATGTCAAATCATAATCACCAGGTTCTGAAGACGAGCAGACTTTCTGGTTGGAGTTACAGCCCTTTCAGGGGTTCTGTTTCTTGTCCTGGCTGGTGAGTTTGACTCCATCTTTTCCTGTTTGGGTTTTGGGGTGGTGGGTTTGCGTTGGCGAGTTACTGATGAAGTTCGTCCTCTTGATCTGCTTCTGCTGCGACTACGACTACGGCTCCTGGACTTAGACTTGGACCGGGACCTAGAGGTCTTTCCTGCTGACTTGGTATCCTAAATGTGGAACAAATATTTGTGATGTGAAAAAGTTAAAATTTAAAACCACATATATACATATCATAATCGCTACAGCAAAATATTCGACCACAGAAGTGGATATAAGTCAAGACACTTGTTAATCAGTGATTCAAACTTGTACACATTATAATTCTATGGTTAGTTGCAAATGCAGGCCCTCAAATAATTTTTTTAACCAGTTCACCATTGAGCTAAGTAATACTAGTAAGTAAAGAAAGTCATTCAGCACATATGATTTTTACTTGGCAAAATATAAAAGGCAATTGAATGTAAAATGATGTAGTATTTATAATGTGTGCATACAAGTGCTATTTTGTGTACAGAACCCCAAACTACCTGCATAATTTCCTGGGGCAACGGACACTTATTCCATCTAGGTTTTGCAGGACATAAGAGAGGGTGTCCTTATACTTTACCCTAGAAGCGTCCAGAGCTAAAGTAAGCATCATTTAGCGCTTGCAAGCTTGTGGCAAACCTGCAAACGCACTGCCAATACTGATGATCTACTGAAGTGTCAATTATAAATCACAGAACTATGAAGACATGTCGGATTCTAGATATTAGTTTTATTTGATTCTATTTCAGTTTTACTGGTATTTATTAATACAATTATGAAAGTGTTGTTGCACAAATTTAATACAGGAACAAAATTTACTTGGCACATGGATGAGTAGCATAGGTTAAACCACTCGGCACCATGTCATTATCACTCGTCAGGGCGTGTGGACGAGTGCTTTTGGTAAGGCATGGGAATGTCTCCAATAACATGGTGTTTAATTTATTAAAGACAATGTTTAAAGATGATGGAGCCAGTCAATGGAGTCATTGAAGTGCTGCATTTCTGAAATGCTGTAACCTGATCAGTTAGTTTGAATTCTAGACGATATATAATTAACTGTTGCAAGATAAGTAAACAGTATACCAAGCAATTTTCATGGCAGAGTTATTTTTGTACTTTACATGTACGGAAGGATTTGATCAGGAATCCAACAAAGCAGCAAAATTTATAGTTACAGACATTATTGCAGGATCTAGTACTAGGTCAAGACATAAATAAGAGCAACAGTAATATAAGTGCATGTACCACATACATGGCTAAATATTCACTTTGACAAATTAGATCCTTGTGAACTAAAAGGTTAAAGGCAATTAAAATTGCTCTCCGTTTATGCTCTATTTACAATTATACAATTTAAATGTTGACAACACATTTAAATAAAAAAAATTAAATACCACAGCAATAATATTTCAATACACATCAAATTACCACATGATAATAGTACTACAACTATGGCAACACTTGCTATAGTTGAACAACTATCGCCAATGACCCATGCCATTATAGATCATCTGCTAAAGTCAGTTCTATTCTATACATGTGTCTGTTTTATATATCTACAACCATGAAACACAAGTAGATTGTTATTATATTTACCCTCAATTGATACTTGCATTTATGTAACTTGTTAGTGTACAAGCAGCATTACTGAGCTATAGCCTGTTTCATAAAAGCCCTACTATAGATCAGCATTCAAAGTGAGTTGACTACCATTCATGTTAAACACAATGTATAACAATGGCACAATTAACATGTACAGGTAACATTCCAGTCGCAATATCTAAATTTAAAACACCAGTTGAATACATGGACATCAGCAATTTGCAATTACTGGTAATGGTTTTTAAGAAGTATCAATTACCCTAATATAAATGCTAAGAAACATGTGCCCTATAGTCTTCTTAAGTTTACAGCTGGATCTGATTAGTGAACATGTGCTTGAAGCAAATGCCTTATAATGTTATAGGGTTGGCCTACAATGATGGTCAAACAGAATTTCTGCATTGTACAGGTTTCTGAACATATATTCACGACCTAATTATTTCCCTGTCAAATCCCAAATAATTACAAAAAGAAGATATGTTCTTGCTAAGATAATCATATACGGCCATGAACATTAAAAGTGAAAGATAGCATACTTTATTTGGCTTATTATCGAATTAACACAGTAAGTAAGTTTCAGTAATATAGGGAAATCATGATCAGTGAAATTACAAATTGTCAGATACATCTCATTTGCAATTTTTTCAAACTAAGTTTTCATTTAGAATTTATTATTATTGTTTTACCTTTTTTTCATTTCAGCAAATGTGCCATATTTAAAACATTAGATATATATAAGATCTTTTCATTCCATATCTAAAAGTACCAAATAGACCTCAAGCTAAGGATCCAAGACCTTATTTTCCAAACATTTGGAGGTTATTTTTTGCAAGGAAGTATATAGTTTTTTTGTCCCATAATGTACTATACTAACCTTCTCCAAAGTGTCTCAAATTTCTTTTTATTACAGTAAATGGGAGACAATCCATCAAAATTATTTTTCGCTGTGCAGGGAACGATTACATTTTAAGATCAGATCTATAACTTCATTACAAAAGTTATATTTTAGACCATTACTGAAATGATGAATGAATGTAAATAATCTTGTCAATGGATGTCTAAGCAATAGTAAATATTCCTGTGTAAATGTGAACCAATTAAACTTATTGCTATAGAGTATATCTATCTATTGTATATTTAGCACTTCAAGTCTTCAGTGATATTGACAGTGCACATACATCTGCTGATAACTGTAAAGAGCAATAAAATGCAAAAAAGGTTTAAACAAACATGATTCGGTCAATGTCCTTTTATGCTGGGATAAAACCAACTTATAAAAGATTTTAAGAAAAGACACCCCTACTTTTACCACTTCAGAAAGGACCATATTGGCACCAACTAGCAAACAAGTCTATAAAATGATACCTTATTTAGTATTTTTCATATTAGACAATCCTTCCTACAAAGGCTGCGAGCATGTACAAGGAAATTACAATGCTGTGACACAGAGTAGAATTCATTTCTGTGTATTTACTTCACATAAGGGTTTTTTAAGAGTTATTTCCTGTCAACCAAATGTATGTGGAAACTAGCTAGTGCACACTGTTCTTGCTGTATTTGCGAAATTACCCCCGGTAGTCCTGCCTCAATTATAACATAGAAAATGTTTTTAGCAGGTCAGTGAAAATCATAAGTGCATTATACATCATCATGTAAATCAAAGGAACATATTGCAAATTTTAACCCTGGTACCAAACTGATCAATCTATTCTTTCAGTTGGTAAGGAAAAGTACTTTGTTTATAGGAATGGATACTTTTGTTTTATAATCAGCTTAGTGATATATTTATATGTAATCTCATGTATAATGGAGTGTAGCTTTACTTATAACAAATAATGCAACAGGCTTATCTTTGTAACTTGTAAGCTTAGGTATGAAGGTAGTGCTGGATTCCCGTTTCAGAATATCATTAGCCCATAACATTTATCTGTTGACACTAGTGCTGGCTCTACCCACCCAAGGCCTTGGGGTTACATACACTGTATATATGACAAAAGGTCACAACAAGACCCCTGGTCAATGACACTTGACCCCTTTAAATTGATAACTGTAATGTCTCTAGATCTGTGAATCTGGGACGGCTTTGTCACTGGTGTCATCAGACCATACATACACTTAATTTCAAATTTTCATTTTGACCTGCAATTTCTAAGACAGTATTAGCAAAGGACAAAATCTTGTTACAATTAATGTGCATGTATAATGTGGTGGTTGTGTGGAGAATCACTCGTACAAATGATCTGCACATCAGAACAAAATGAATTGGCTGTAGATTTCTTTTGATTTACAAGTAGATAAAACAAAGCGTGGTGATATAATTGTCACACTACAATTTATTTTTATACAAAAATTCAATCTGTAAATGGGTTGACAGTTGTTTAGCATAGGAATGTCTATATGTTAAGTTGAAAGTTTTATGTGTGTTTAAGTGACACCGGCTAGTAAATTGTTATATTACAACTGTTTTATGAGCTAGGCCATCAGTCAGCCTGACCATGGCCAGAGAACAGGCCATATATACATATATAAATCTCTTTTCTATAGACCTCCAGGCAAACCTCCTAATGAATTGGGCAGTTAACCTGTCAATCACTGGTCAAAGCCAAGTGTGACTAACTGCCTCCCTGTCCATTATAGGTTCAATGTTGATACACCTGTACAAGCAACAACTTTACCTGACACTCAGTACAACTCCTTTACAGGGACCCTTTACAGGCCTATACCTCCCAAACAAACAAACACGGAACAGTCTATACTAGAGCAACATAATCTCTCCTGGAGACACCCTCGATATCATGTGACTCATTATATCACACTTGTTGACACATTTTCAGTACAAATCTACCTGTAGCCTTATACAGATCAATTTAAAATTAGGATAGAATTGAAACCAAATGCAATTTAATGTGTGATCAGTTTGCTTACCTTTATCGATGCCATGTTTCAGCTTTTCTCTGTAAACAGCTCAGTAGCCTAAAATATAAAAAGGTGTAGTTTATACTATTAATCCACACAAATACACTCAACTTATATATTATTAATTTAATATGATATAGGCATTTTTTTCCTCTAAATTTGTCAAGACATTGATCATTTTTCAATCCAAGGTATAAAATGATAAAATAAAAAAATAAAATGACAACAAGAAATAAGACTAAGCTTATCTTAATGACAACATGCTCATTCTTCTGTTCTTTCCAAATATGCTGCATTTTGTAAACTCCATAATGGCAAGTATTTTATTAACGTTTATGCAGTTCTTATTTTTCTCTTTAGATTTTTCCCAGTGTTTTTAAGGGGCAAATTTGGAAACATTACATATTTTCCTTGATTTTTAATGGATCCTTTAAAAAGCCCTTAAAGTACCCCGATAAAGCCCTGGGCTTTTGAGTGAAATAGACCGGAAAGACACTTGATACTTTAATTGTTCAGAAACACACAATAATGAATATCTATCTATAATCTGATCCTTACATACATAGCTTTTTTTTTTTGGAAAATTCAAACATAGTGACACATATTTGATTCATTACACATATCAGTTTCACTACAGTAAATAACAGTTCTCAGTCGGACACTAAGCATGCAAACTACAGAACATAAGGTTTGCAGAATTCTTAAAGAACCTATAAAATTGATTTTGTCAGCAAGTTCTTTACATGGGTAATTTGTTATTATATATACAAGAAGTCACAAGAATAGTTTGCAAAAGCTTCAAAACAACTCTATAATGCCAAACACAATGGCTAGGCCAGATGAGCTTAATAAGGACTTCTATTCAATATAGCCCATACCTTGTCCAAAAATAAGAAAAAAATTGCCTATCACAAGCAATTTTATACAAAAATACTCCTAGTATATATTACATACATGTATATAACGGCAGAGGCAGATCAAGGGGAATTCTGAAAATTCAGCCTCTGACTCTGTCATGTTTTAATTCTTATAAAAAATGTGTATGATATACATGAATCAGGGTTTTTGCCAGGTATTTATAGGGTCCGATACACTAACAGGGACCCATTCCCAGTTGAAAAATTACCCTGTATTTTACCAATTTCAATCTTTACTTTCCCAATTAGATTAAAAATCATGTTTATACAAGTTTTCAGTCGTTATATGTGCAACATTCAAAGTACTACTTGTCCATGGAGTAGCATTCAAAATACATGAATACCAAAAACTTAAAAATTGATATGTTAATTTATTGATATACATTTTATTGTAAAAAAAAACCAGCTAGATGAAAATCGTTGCTTATCACATTGCAGGCTTTATTTTCCAAACTTATATTATTACTTTCTCCCACCTTGATAATGTGGGAACACAGATGATATTTCCACTTTTTTTGGACAAATGTCGATGATATTTTGAAAATTCTTGCTCGGGTGCCCTTTCCCAGAATAGCTAGCAAAACCACTGTTAATGCTCCTTCAAATCATCAATGTAAATTAGCTTCATTGTTTATCAGACTTCTTTAAACAGTTGTGATAACCTTGACTGTGGCACCCTATAACACACTACTATTAAAGGCATTTCAATTACTATTCTATAAAGCAGGGCTGTAACAAGTGAAGTAGGTTGGTTTCTCTAGAAAACTAGGTTTCAAAATGTGTATTGTTTATGCGTAGTACAAAATAAAAGGCTTGTTATTGTACACAATGTAAATTATTACTGCTGCTAATTAAAAAAAAAAAAA
>NW_018485694.1:0-7147 GCF_002113885.1 Mizuhopecten yessoensis | reverse complement strand
CTTTGTCACTTTGTCAAGTTTTGCATGTACAACTATACCACTTCTTTTGTTGTCAGTATATGGCTCACTTTGACCGTGAAGAAGTGAGATAACAGGGAGTTAGACATCTGTCCTATGTGGTGGAATTACACCGAGTTAGACGATACGGGGTGATGTTTCCGACTCCTGTATTTCACCTTCGGGATCAGTATACAGCACAGAGCATATTCATTTGAAACATAGCACTGGGACACAAATTACGGAGGAATATACTGTATGACTCGTGCCATGTTCCGACCTCGAACTCACGATATTTAGCACAAAATCACCTAGCCGAGAAGTACCAACAAATCTGACCATCATCCATGATGCATTACCGCTAAATATATTAACGGAACAGACGCATTTTCGATAGAAATGAAGTGCGAACAATAAGATGGAGTAGCAGCTGAAAATATATTATATCAAATGTAAGTGTAGACCTGTGAGATAAGAGGCCGAAACGGTACAGGAATAGAGGGGCTAACAACTGACCTTGTCTATAACTAAAACAAGTATAACAGCTGAAGAAAATAGCTTTGGATATCTCCTGATCGGATCCGTATATTATGAAGATGTAACAGAATCAAGGTGGAAAAAGACGGGGTTTTAGTAGTCTAGAAACATGATAGATGTTGACCAGCTGAAGGAAAATAGAAGTGAACCCCATCCACAATTCAAAAATGGTCAATTTATTCCAGATGGCTATCATTCTTTCTATCATTTTAAAAATCTTTAGGATATTGTAGCGAACGAATAAGCGTACCCCACACACGTGATTGTACCTAGACAATATCGTACATTGTAATAGAAACAGATTGCCGAAAAACATTTCATATACTGCCCCATACAGCTGTTTCGTCTCCAAACAGGTGGACATCCAAATTGGTCTAAATTACTGTTAACACAGGAGGGAGGTGCATACACTCTTTATTATAAAAAGTACGGGCGTATTCAAAGATCATCGGATACTTGTTATATTAAACCAAAATGATGTCTTTACTTTAAACATTGTTTTGTTTATATTACGACTGCCAAAATGGTGACTTACGAAAGCGAAAACACACATTACTTCTATTATGTTAAAACAACATCATTAAGCGTATTCAATGAAAACAAAGTTAGGTATGAATCTGAATTATTCAGTACAATGTTGAATCGAACTCAGTACAGCTCTCAATACCACTTTAACTGTTCATGGGTTAGGGCCATCATCTCAACCACTAGTAGAGGAGAAACAGGTTTATACCTAGTTACATGTTTGCTACATGTATTTAGACAACACAGGGGAATGGATTGAAAGTGACATGATTAATGAGACAAAACCCAATGAAATAAAATCTCGCAAACATACTCGTTTGTTGAAGTACAAAAATACCTTTATTTTTTCTGTTTTTAATTCTGTAAGTATATCACACACGATTGCAATCTCAGCCACGTTTACTTAGATCACGTCTGAATAACACATTGACACCTTGCTCTGCGTTCATTGTTTGGCTTACAAGTTCAAGACAGCACTTGGGTGCCTAGGTTATACAGAAACCACCAGTACATTCCTTGAGATAGCCACTTGATCTCCGATGCTATCTTACACAGAAGTAATGACTTGCTACGCAATATACCCTAATAGTTCTCTCTTCTTGGCATCTACTTCGAGTTGAGCCTTCCAACTTCTATGTGGTTTAGTGTTGGGTTGACCTCGTCTTCAGGTTCCTTAACCACAGTTAATGTATTGCTTCCTTCAAACTAAAGTATTTATCCCCAGCTATGTCAGTGCTTTTCTTTGTATGAAGTTGACACTTAAAGTGTGGAATGAGTATCTCTTGAGCATATTCCTGAAACGTCTTTACGGGTTCCGGTTTTATCATGCTGTTGGTAGCAGCACCATCGAAAACAGTTTACCTACAGTAATATGTGGAACGGGTTTTCTTCTGATTGTTTTTATAATTGAAGTGTAGTTATCTCCGCTACTATTTTGTCAATTTATTAATAACTAATCCCATTTTATATGTCCATCATAACAAACATGGAGGAGTAGATGTCCATAGAACGACCGAGATATTTATAGATTCCTAACACCAATACCTAAGCTATAAGTCAACACCTGTAGGATTATTAAATTCATTGGAATACATTTGTTCTATGTACAAACAACGGCAAGGTAATCCTATTCTGTGTTTGAAACAATACGAAACCTTTCTCTTTTCTCTCCTATTTGTCTTACTCTTATTCGCAAAAATCAATACCAAATTATGTTTTGGTATATAATTCTGTCAAATATTCTGACATAAGATGTTTGTCAAAAATCCTTCTTAATGTTCTTGTCTGGTGGCTGGTAATCGGAGCCTATAAGTTATACAGATCGTGACATAACCGTACACGCTACTTCCGCTAACTCTTACAGTTATTTATTGATATAAATAATCGTATAAGTATGATATATGTCTTTTTTGTTTCGATGGGTGTTCTTGTCCCTTTTTCTTAAAATCAATCTCTATTTATTTTTAATTGTGAAGCCATGTTTAACAATATGTTTACAGTATTAAATATCCAATTCATAAATCGCACTCTTGATTTGATATTAAACAGCGGATTTGTGATTAATGCTTTCTTCAGTATTTCCTTTGTTAACGGTTATAGAAAGTAAAATAAAATGAGAGGCGAGTTGCTTGCAGCGCCGACGTGCAGTATTTTTCTCTCTTCATCATTCCGTTGTTGCGTTTATATGACGTGATGTTAGTTCTTCGTTCTTCATAGCTTCTTCACGTTTTGCTGACTTCAATGCACAGCTAATGACGGACCAACGTAATAATTTACCCCAGCGGGTCTGTGTCGCTCACTTGTGATTCAATGCTGCTCGGAAACATATCTCATAGCGATGACCTTCAAAGTTCAGGTTTATTTTATTTGACCATTACATGCTAGATATCATTACTATACACATTATATTTTTTAATATCAATGTTAATTAAAATACATTAGTGAAATTCGCTCCTTCTGGATTCAAAGACGGTAAATAACGTTTCTTTTAACTAAAACGTGATAACGTGTTTTCCATGTAAACTACCGACCAAATGTTTCTGCTCATTAAGAACCAGTTGTTCCATGGATTTTATAAATTTGAGCCCAGCGGCCAAAGGTTTGTTTAATGTCAATAGTTTCAGCAATTGTAATAGTCCTTTCAATTGCCAAGCTACAGGGCCATTACATTAGATATCATGGATCTTCCTTTTGAAGTTGGATTGTTTCATTTTCAACCATGAAATTGAAAAAAATCTTAATGGCCCTTTATGTCATCATGCATTTGGCGAAATATCGTTATCATATGCCTCGGATCTATCAAGAAAACATTATTCAATTATTTCAAAATACTTGACTGCTGTGACCTCTAAATGTGTCATACATTGAACGAACACGATAACCCTTTCCAAGCTTGGCCCTTGAAGTCGTTAAGATACATTTTTGTTTTTTTGCACAATTAACCCCAATGACCATGGATATGGGTAAGGTGTCAAAACTTGATAATCCTTTAATCACAGAATGCTACAGCCTAAATAGCATTTTATTTTGAAAGTTCTATGAAAAGAAATTAGCGCATTTGAACCCTGCGACCTAGAACACTAGGCAATGTCATTAATTCAAACAAAGTTGAGAGCCCCTCATCCCAGCTAAGGACTGCTCGAATGTCGGTGTTAACTCAGGAATACGATAAGGTGGCATTTGTTTGTATGTTAGGTTTTTAAGATAATAATGCGTTATCATCGATATATCTTTCTTTACATTAGATGTATCTCAAGTGTAATGGGATGGAATAAAAGTTTAATATGAAATATTGTTGGACTATCTCTGATTTTATATAAGCCTATTTTATACTTTTCCTCTTTTTCTCTGATTTTACAGTTGAGGGTTATCAACTTTCCACATTGTAATGGATCAGTGTGTGACCTCGACCTATAGCAGGAGAAAGCAAGCTTCAACTATTTTGATGGTACATTTACCCCGGTTAAATGTTTATGTCAGAATATTATTAAAAACTATCTGTATATCATCAATTTGGATTCTTTCCTTTATCTAGGGTATTGTTTATACTATAAACAGTGTATATATGTGTGTGTAAGAAAACAATAGGGATATATTCCCTTATTACCTCGTATTTTATCCCTTATTGGATTAATGATTAAAGTTTAATGTCATTCATTCTAATTCGTCAGTGTCGTAGTGAAGTAGAGACGGGCGTCGAGACTTTATACAGTTTTATGTAACGTATAATGTAAAGGTAGATTTTATATTGAAATAAAAATCATGTATCATGAATATATAAATTATATAGACATTGTGATAGTGGTAATTATATTGTATTTACACGCCAACAGGCGTTAAAGCGGTAATAAGTCCCATACTAACGTTATATGGCGCATCATAAACATGATACTTCACGTCTAATACAAAGTGAGGTATATTCTTTTAAACTAAATTAAAGGATTAAAATGTTGGCTAGTTGTAGGTACGTACAAAAGGTCCTACCAAGCGCAAAATACGGTCTGTACTAGAAGATAATTTAGACTTCAAGAGTTGTCCTTCTTGTACCCTCTTTTTGAATCACCATGTAAATCTTTAACCATTTTGTTTCGGTCTGATGCTAGGCAATCTTATTATTCAGTTCATGTAATCTGTTAAAGTCCTTAAGGTTGAGCATTGTATATTTCTCAAATACTTAATTAATTAACTTACATTATGCCAAATTTACACAGCCGAATCATATGTCTGTAAAGTTAGGACATGTGCAAATAGGGGTTACCAATATATTTACGTATTCTCGTTGCATTTGCGTTTGTATTGATCCTTTGTCACATTTAAAAATTAGCATCAGCTTTTGTTGGTACACTCGCACACTTGAGAGTTTGTATCAGCTTTTGTTGGTACACTCGCACACCTGAAAGAGAGGCTGAAAGTAAAAGGAATACATGTACGCTACGTTAATCAGAATCTTAACGATGGAGACGCTTGAAGCCGACATTAGAGTTAGGTGACCTACACCTTTAGCTTGAATAGAAAACTAACAAACTTCACCACATCTAATAACGATTTTATTTCTTCTGAAGTAGGCAGGCTTTAAGATAAATCTACAATGCGTCCCCTGTAGTATACATATTGATACGTTAATGCCATGTCATATCAGTTACCGACCAGGATCGGTGAGGTTACATTACTGATATCATATAGACGTCATGTCTGAATGTCTGATAAATTATTCGTAATGATAACATAAATATACATGCTAAACGATTCTTTTTAACTCCTGTAATACAAACTTTATTTAATGTATTTTTATTTTGAAAACATTGTAGAGTTGGATGTTTTTAGATACACAATTTCAGAGGAGTGGTCGTTATGTCGATGGAACTGCAGTATAATGTATCTGCATTGGTTTGACTTGGAAACTACCAGTGTGTCACTAGTCATTAGTCCCCAATACTACATGTGTAATAATTCTAAATGAACCACAAATACAAGATAAAAGTTACACAAGTGTATAGAAAATACTTATATACAGTGAGAAAAACATCAGCTTTAAACAATGAATACAAATTACCCGCCGTAACACGTTTTTACAGACCACATGGAATTATTATATATAACAAGTGTTCTAACAGTACGAAAATATTTTCATAAAATATGTACAAAATATTAGATAAAACAAACAGAGTTAGCTCAATTTGCTATTGTATGAATATCACAGACGTTTAACATAGTCATTAAAAACTCTTATCAAATCTCTATAAGGATGTACTCCGTTCTGAATAGGATCGCGGTAAACTTTGACCGTGGTATGTCGCAGATATCCGATAAACCAATAAAACTAAACCTTAAAGATAAGCCTATCATAAATCAATATTTAAAAACCACATATTAGGTGGAATGAGATGGGACCAGAAAATAGGATTTGGTTTTTTTATACTTTTGTATACGGAGAGGATGACAATCACTTATTCTCACTTTGTATATGGATTCTGGCTTTGAAAATCTGATAGTTTTATAGATTGCTATTAAACAAGGTTCGTAAATGGTTTGTCGGATAAGTATCATATGCTTTTTATTTTGATAAGATGTATTATGAAAACATAAGTTCCGCTTACTTTGTATTTAACGTTACAGAACTGGCCATTGAATCTTGATGTATATCTGCGAGTAATATCTTTATTGAGTGAACATTGAATTAAGTTAAAACTTATATTACTTCAAACGACACATTTCATTTCATAGGGAAATATTCGATATTTCAAACATTAGTAAGGTTGTTTGTAGTTCACATAGTATTTATAAGAATAAAAGACACCAACTGGGAACATTTGTTATTAGTAAGAAGCTATGAATATTTTTTTTTATCATTTTCAGGAAGATTTCTGCAGATTTCTTGATCGATAAACTTGACAAGTCTAACAAACGGCGAGTTTATTAACAATATTTATATAGCTTGAAACACAGTACATGTCAGGATTTTCAGCAGAACACATTGTTACTTTATAAGAGTTTGTTACCAAAAACACAAACTAAAATAAAACTGAGGATTCAAGTTATACAGAATGTATAAAGAATTGTTTCCTGCCCTAGCGACCGAGTCGTTTGAAATTTATGGAACATTGTAAAAAATATTAACTACTACTACTGTATAAGAAAGATTGCGGATCCTAAGGAAGTATACAGTGTACCATCTCGTCGTCCTATGAGGTTGGCTATCCATACCCCGGTTGATCGCGACTTTTCTCCATTATCTATTGGGTGTAAAGTATCGCCGAGAGGACAAACAGCACTATCACTGGCCAGGAGGTCATTGCAATGCCAACTCCTGATTCTGCGTCATTAAAAATCGAATGAGACACATAGTACATATGACAAGCACAGAGATAGTAACATCAACATTTCACTTTTATAATCTGATACTTTAACAAGTACTTCCGTGATTAATTTATAAAAAAAAATCCCCTGCTACTTTTGCTATTTGTTTCCTGGTACATTTATTAACATTTCAATGATATATTTATGAATCCTTCCCCTGATTTGTTTTATGAATCCTTCCCCTGACTTGTTTTATGAATCCTTCCCCTGATTTGTTTTATGAATCCTTCCC
>NW_018485693.1:0-7143 GCF_002113885.1 Mizuhopecten yessoensis | reverse complement strand
CTCTCTCTCTCTCTCTCTCTCTCTCTCTCTCTCTCTCTCTCGTATATTTATTAAAATCATTTCAATACTGTCATTTTTATATGTGTTTTGTAAGAATTATGATATATGGGATAACCGGTTACATTTAGACTGTTTACGTGCTTTATAAAATATCGGGTGCATTTGGTTGGTTTATGTATTTGAGTTATAATTTTGGCAAAATAGGGTACAGCAGGCCGAGATAACATTTTATGTCACTTTGATATGGGATATCCAGATGAACGGAGACAATTTATGCATTTATGTGAGGACATGTGGTGGATATGTGGGCGATTCATTGACTAAAAGGAATTGCCCATGTATTGATATTACACCTCTTCAAAGCTGTATATGTTATAAGACGAAATGAAACACTTTTCTCGCCGCTACCATGACATCCGACCGTAGGTGCGATTGCTATTGTACAGGTCAAAACGAAAGTTGGTTTTAAAACACTGACGGTTTTGTAGCGTTTTGGTAAAACTGTATTGAAGGCCGGCATTGATATAACTGTATATTATGATATCAGATTTATCTTATGAAGTATTCACATCCATAGGGAACAACTCAATATGCAGCAGACATTTATACCATAGGAGATATCCCAAACCCTGCAAACATATCATGACGTCATTAGAATGAGGAAACTATAAAAAATATTTTTTGTAGATGTGCTACGAAACACTTAACTTCAGATAGAACAGTAAAGTGTTCAGGTCTGTTCAAATATGAGCAACGGACTGAATCTCAACGTTAGATCCGAAGCGTCGCTGATGTAAACAGAATTTTTCACTTCAGCTCAACTGAAAAGACACCGACATGCCTTTGTAGGCAGAAACAAGAGCTAATAAAAACTAGATAAATATAAAAGTGAAATACTTCATGCTAATGTTGTAGTCATTAAAATCAGGATCGTATTTAAAACTATTTGAGTTCCGTATCAATTATGATTAAAATTTGTTCATCCTCTTCGATTGTTGGTGACCTGAATATTCTCTCCGGATCTGATTGGTTTTGCTGGAAATTTTTGCGCATGCGTATAACCTTATTTTGAATCTTTAATTTTCCTAAGAATTCATGACATTTTTTCCCGTTTCTTTGGATGTCTCCAAGATTTCTAATCGTTTTTCGTCTTTTGTATTGGCGCGTTTTTCTTCTTTTTCTTCTTCTTTTTTTTACGTGACATTATTCTTATCAAGAAGATAAAGCAAATTGCGTTATCATATTCTAGGAAATTCCTGCTACATAAACGCCAATGGATACTTTTGAAACAGTACGGCTAAGGTCATTGAATATATATAAAAGAACGCCGGCTAAAGCAAAAAGTGTAACTTCTATTTATGGTTGTCATAGTTATAAACATTATTCAATAATGGCGATAAAAGTTTTCACCTGGGACAATTTTTCCTCCCGTATTGCCTAGTTGAGTTGAAGCATCGATAAAAGAACCTGAGTCAATCGCATCCAAGAAATATAAAGTCACTACAACTGTTGATCAAATAAACGTTTGTAATTGTGATACACTTAAATGCAAGATTACGTCATTGAAACAATAAAAAGTGAAATTATTTCAAATATAAAATGCAAACAAATAAACTATAATGGTAGTATACTCTTATTACAAAAATAGAGATGAATGTTTAGAAGCTAAAAATAGAACTCAAATTATTCATTTATATGTTTGTTTATGTCTTTCCATACATGTAGCAGGTGTTTGCTTTCAAAACATTATATTTGAAATGTGTCGTATTTTTGGTCTCAATTATCGTAATTACTCATATTATCTGTCGGTATTTCTGACATTAAGAGTCATGTCGCAAATTAAAGGCAGCAATTTAAATTGTTTGTGTACTGTTTAATAACAATACTCTTAGTAGTTCACGTGTCTCTGGGGATATATCAAGGTCATTAAAGCATGGTGTGTAATAGAAAAGAGAAATATTAAAATTTGATATCCGAGTTCACTCGTAACTCTTTCGAACAACAATTTATTCAATATTACAGTTTCTATCACTGTACTTTCCTATAAAAAAAAGTGCTACACCATACAATAGAATCAGGTCAATTGTTTAAATTCATACTACAGGCAAATTTTGTGGTCGCCATCTTTATCTGTTTCGGAAATTGTTTATTTTCTTTTATTAAATGAAGGTGCATGTCCTTAACTCGTTCACGATCTGAATATGTCGTATTACATGGATTTGACCAAGGTTTACATGGCGAGTGTTGCTGATCTATATAAGATGCTTACTCTTTCACAACCTACTTGATTTACCTCCTTGTCTTGTGTCTTTGTTACTACTGTTTTCCTCGCCATAAGGACATGACACTACTAGATTTACATGGCGCTTACTTTTTTACAAGCTCACGGGCTTATTCTCCTTGTCTTTTTCAGTCTTTGTTGTTTCTTTGTCACTTCCTTATTTCTCGCCATGAGGACGTAACACTACTGGGCGTTGACCTAGATGTACTTTACAGAAGTCGTTGATGAACAGAAGATACTCACCCTTCCGGAACAACTGAACTTAATCTCCTTGTAATTTTGCAAGGCCCTACGTGTGAATAGTCCCTCTGCTCACATTTTGCCCTGATTTTACGGGTTTACGTGTAAAAAGTCTGTTTGCTCACATCTTGCCCTGGTTTTACGAGTTTTCGGTTCGACTTAAAATTTAATTGAAACTTCGGTATAAACTTGTTGTTTTTGCACTAGTTTTATCGGTTTTTTAATTTAAATTACGCTTGTGTTAACACACCGTTAGATACATGCACCATTACTGATAAAGACGCAGGGCTTCGCTTGTTGTTTTACTGTTAGAGAATCGGGGCTTCTCTTGTTGTTTTACTGTTAGAGAATCGGGGCTTCTCTTGTTATTTTACTGTTAGAGAATCGGGGCTTCTCTTGTTGTTTAAAGAATCGGGGCTTCTCTTGTTGTTTAACTGTTAGAGACTCAGGGCTTCTCTTGTTGTTTTACTGTTAGAGACCCAGGGCTTCTCTTGTTGTTTAACTGCTAGAGACTCAGGACTTCTCTTGTTGTTTTACTGTTAGAGACTCAGGGGCTCTCTTGTTATTTTACTGTTAGAGACTCAGGGCTTCTCTTGTTGTTTAACTGTTGGAGACTCAGGACTTCTCTTGTTGTTTTACTGCTAGAGACTCATGGGTTCTCTTGTTGTTTTACTGTTAGAGACTCATTGCCTCTCTTGTTGTTTTACTGTTGGAGACTCATTGCCTCTCTTGTTGTTTTACTGTTAGAGACTCGGGGCCTCTCTTGTTGTTTTATTGTTAGAGACTTAATGCGTCTATTGTTGTTTTACTGTAAGAGACTCAGGGCTTCTCTTGTTGTGTAACTGTTAGAGATTCAGGACTTTTCTTGTTGGTTGACTGTTAGAGACTCATGGCTTCTCTTGTTGTTTTACTGTTAAAGACTCAGGACTTCTCTTGTTGTTTTACTGTTAGAGACTCAAGACTTCTTTTATTGTTTTACTGTTAGAGACTCATGGCTTCTCTTGTTGTTTACCTGTTAGAGACTCATGGCTTCTCTTGTTGTTTAACTGTTAGAGACTCAGGGCTTCTCTTATTGTTTTACTGTTAGAGGCTCAGGACTTATCTTGTTGTTTTTACTGTTAGAGATCTTAGATAATGGACATTGAACACCTCTTTTTTTTCCTTAATAATTGTCATTTTTCGTTTTGTTATTTTCCTTCTTCATGTAGTTTTTCTGGTTTCTCTCTTGACCAAACTGCATTTGTTGGTCCTATATGGCCTTGTTTTGTTAATCTAAGGCCGTGATAAATACGTAAGAATCTAGTTAAGACAATCAACAATATCCAACCATGACATCATATTCAGTCGAAAGACTAGAGAAAGTAAAATTTATTCAAGTCAAAGATGTTAATAACATACAAGTATATTCGTATATTCAACGCACTTGAATATTTGGTACAATTTTTTACTTATATCTCTAACTACTTTCTTAAGTTCCTTTATAATGTATTCTCAGATTATTTGGTTGAAGTCATCAGATGTTGTCAGTTCACGAAGTAAAGGGGGACTGGTTATCTCCTGGTTTTCCTGTGGTTAAAACCGAAATTAAACTTGATAATTGATTGTACAAATACGCTACAAATACATAATATATGTTAATGATATATGTTAATTGGTGTTAAGTGTTTATCAATATATTTCGGAATTTCAGTTTCCATTTACTTTTTAAAACAGTTTTTTCTAAATAAATCAAATGAATGATCTACATAATTGTAATAGATTCGGAGTTTGTGAACGTCATTGAACAAGTAGCAATATTATTTTTACCTGAAGCAATATATTTATATAGTAAAATGATAGAATACACTTATAATAAAGCTCTGTTTATACTATAGGTTATTCAACAAATGTTAACAGATAAGTGTTCAGAACCTGGGTCTCCTCGACTGCCAGAGCCTCTTCCATCTGTTGATAAACCAAGGAATGAGTAGATTATATTATACTCATATAATACAGTTTTAACATTATTTAAATATTCGTAATCAATATTGTATAATTTTGTCATGAGTTCTGTATTATAACAACCGTCGTTTTCGTTCGAGAGTTTTTTTCTTGTAAAGCTGTATTTTGTTGAAACCTAATATAACAGCATTTTCAAAAATATTTGCTACCTTGCTATTTCTGTCATCGTCACTATATAAGACATAAAACAATTTTCCTATTAAGAAATCATGCAGATAAAGTTATAGATATTTTAAATGTATTTTTAACCAAGTGAAAAGTCTAGTACTTTTTTAAACATTAAGTAAAACAACAGTCTTAAGCAATGTATCAATATTCAGGTTTCATAACAAAATGAATTACTTACTTGTGACAGAACGACGAATCGGCCCCGTAGCTGTGAAACAAGCGGCAGCTCTCATTAGTGTAGTTAGCAATAGATTTATTTTCATTTCTTTGCATCTTTTAATAAGAACATTCATTAATATTATCAGTCCCTTATGGCTTATTAATTATGTATTACATTATAATTTTCAGTTAGGCCATAAGTGCATGTCATTCATATCAGACAAAAGGTACCGACATACTTTATAACCATTCAAATTATCTATAAATGTTTGTGTAAGTCATCCTCCACATAGTTGTTCCACACATCTTGCAACGCCTTTTATATTATAAATGTTGTTAAGATTTTGTTCTATTGAAACAAAACAAAAATAAGTAAACAAAAAGCAACCATTTCCGGAAGTCAAACCTGCAAAGGAAGGTGACTCCAATGCAGAATAAAATGTTGCTATATTTAAAAATCTATATGGGAAATACTCGAATTGAAGTAAATATAATCTTTGCGATTATAACTGCATTGTTTCCCTGTTCCTAAATCCTTGATGAAATCTTGTTAGTAAATTAACGAACTCGATTCAAGTACAGGCACCAGGTAGCTCTGTTGGTTAGACCGCCAGTCTACAATTCGGAGGTTCTGTGTTCAAAACCCAATGTGGTTGTAACATTTCTCCTTTCCTGTTAAACAATTAATATGCTAAACGACGAAAACCTCACCGTGTTATTGTAAGGAAACACAATAAGGACAAGAAATGATTGAAAGTAGATAGAAGATCGGTAACCTAACTTGTCCGCTGAATGGACTATTGTTTTTATTATTTTCGACGTCGGTATGAATCTCTATTGAGAGGAAAATTGATTACAATGACCTCCTCATTCAAATCATTGAAACGCATTCCGCAAGCGTTTAATATGCATCTTGATTTATGAACAAATATATCTACAAGAATGACATTGCATATTAGAACTTTACTTTGTTTTACAAGAGTTGATGTAGGTTATAGCATCATATTTACAACCATTGAAGCTAATACATAAAATACCAATTTCATTTGTATCTGCAATTGTATTGAGAAATCTACATATCGGTATTGTTAGTTATTCATGAGTGTATTATCCAGTATGAATTATTTGAGCTGAACTGTTTTGATAATGCTAAACTTGTAAAAACATCATACTCCTATGAAAAAACCTACAGAAATAATAGTTGCATGTATTGAAAAGTCATAACAGTTTTAATAACAGCTAAATACTATCATTATATATATACAGAACAAAACCTACCAGTCCATTGGCATCTGAGACGCTGATAATTGCTACCAAAATAACAGAAATTATAATAATGGTCAGAGACTTCATCTTTCGATATATCCGATTTTCGTCTTAATGTCTTGTAAATAAGACACTTATTTCTGTAGTTTCTCTGGTTGTATGTAACGAAGTATTAGTTGTCAGGCGTATTTATACTTACGTACGAGAGCAATGTTCTCTTAATGAATAACGCATCCGTTATATTAGATCATGACTTTTTCTAATAAAATCCAGGTAATAAATGGGTAGATTAGAGGTTAAATACAGGTTAGATGTAAACAGATAGCAGAGCAGGTCACATGATACAGGTAAATGAACTTTCATATTTCACACACGACAGCCTAATCGGACACGACAGCCTAATCGGACACGACAATCTAAAGATAAACTAAAATATGTATTTATATTGCACATTTAATTACCAATTATAAATCTTTTTTTTTGTATCGATGTACTGATTTAAATAGCTTTTTGCACGTAAATGATTGCAAGGTCTGGTAAATTAAACCACTTCGGCTCAACCAATACAGTGTTTCATATTGAGAGAGAAACATACCACAAGGATATCACGCTTGCCATACACCTATTTATCGAGAGAAATACCGATCGAAACCGTATTTCGAACACAAAAACGATAAATCTAGAGCAAGATATGATCAAAGGAAGTGTTTACCCTTTAACGTTTTGAGAATTTTTGTGCCATTGTTTTGAAATTAGCACTACACATACAAAGTAAGGAGCACCTATTTACTGAACTAATAAATCAATGCTGAAAGCCACGCAAAATAAACATTTGCTGCACCTAATGGTCGAGTTACCATCAGCGTTCCTGAAGGTAGAATATATGTCGAATAGAAAACGTTAAACGTCTATCTTAAGCAAACCTTGTCAGAATATATTCTATCTGCAAACATACGTCAAACAAAAAGTATAGCATCGTCCATTTCGATCAAGAATTATGAGAAATAAATGCAAATTTAAAAAAAAAA
>NW_018485692.1:0-7113 GCF_002113885.1 Mizuhopecten yessoensis | reverse complement strand
ACCCCAGCACCTCTACGATAAACGGTAGAGATAAACGGTTTTAACATTGTTTAAGAAGTAATCAAACAGTGTTACATACGTTTACGAATGCTGTTAGGTAATCTTTTGAATACACAAGCAGCATGGTATTATCTATAAGAATGCAGCAACAGATTGCAAATATGTATGCAATACAATATAATGCTTGTAATAGCAAATGTTTCGGCAGTTTTCATGTAATGATTATAAAACAATTTTTATATATACTCCTTCTGCATCATCATGAGATATAATAAGTAAAAGGTATGAGATGGAGTGGCAGCTTCAATTTCACACCATTTTAGATTGAATGTTAGACGACTACGGGCAATATTATGAGACAAGACATATAGTTGGTAGTTATTTCAAGGATAACCCTTAAACTAAAGGAAATGTTGTGTTTAGATACTTAAATGATAAAAGCGGCAATATTCAACGTTTAATGATCATGGCTTAGCAAAATATTAATGCAAATGAGTAGAATAATTTTTGTAAAAGGTAATATTTTATAGCCATATTTATAATTTCAACGTTGATGAAAAGAATAAGTAACATTTACAGAGTACTTTTGAGCTTTTTATGGCTTATATTATAAATGGTTATAGCATTTGTCACAAGAAATATTTGTGATGATATAGTGCTGAGATTAACGGTGAAAAAAACACCTTGCTTATTATTGAAATATTTAAAAAATAATCCTACTATTTATTATCAAATTTATACTTCGAATTGTTCATACAATTTGCATGTATTGTACTTATTTGACTATGATCTGCATGTCTGGTAAAACAATAAGATTCTGATCTTTTCACAGAACACATCGGGTTCATTTTGGAAGTTCAAGTAATGTTTAATTTAATTTCAATGTAACTTATTCTTAACTCTTACGCCGTCATTTCATCCATCCGACACATGTGGAAAATCCACATAACAAACATGTCGACAGATTTAAAAGTAAAATAGTACTCAAATAATGTCGGGTTACATCGAACGAAGTTTTAGTCAATTGATGTTAACAATGAACGGGTTTCCTTTGTCAGACCTGTTGACATTAATGCACAACACGATCTTATCAAACTGATTCAGTAATAGTATCATCTTGATAATGTCTTCAACAAACAGGTAATGAGTTTCGTGTTTTGTATCTAACTTGAAGTACGTACGTACAGTTTAGCTAAAGGATTAATATCCACTTGATACATTTGTTTACATATTAATTCACCTCATTCAACTGTTTAGAAAATACAAAGTTATGGACTTAAGTATTGATTGCAGCAGCAATATCATTACTTTCGTATCTCAGTGATCATCATTTCTTAATTAATGAGAATAATTATTAAAAAAAAATAAAAAAAATGCGAAAGACGAAAGACCTTCTTCACCTTTGAACAAACATACTTAAACGCAAATATCAATTATATTTTCATCTGATTCAAGAGCATATTCATGCAAATAAAATTGACCGAAAATATCTCCCTAATAAGATAAGCTACAGTATATATTATAAAATCTACTGCAAAGCCTTTACAAGACCTATACTGATATGAAAATTAATCAACAGAGATTCATGTTTCAAACGTAGATACTTCATTAAGTATTCTCAAACGTATGGTGTTTAATTTTTTATAGAATAGTTGCAAGTTCCTGTTTTCCTGAATAATGCTTAAGGATTCTTTGTCTAACTGCAAATATACATCAAACTTCGGTTAACCAGGTTTTGAATATAATAGATTCGCGACCGGACTAGGGTACCACCGTTGAAAAGTTTGCTCAGATTGTTAGAGCTACATTACAAACCTAGGAGGTCCAGTTTGGTACCATTATGTTCATATACTTAGTACATGTAATACATTTTTTTCATTTCATTTTTATGATACTTTCATAAATAAATTGCAAACCATCGTTTTCTTTCAAAAACGATTTATCAAAGCTATTAAACGATTCTAAGGAATATTTACAGTATTTTGCAGTGGTACGGGGATCCTAAATTGAAAAAAGAAAACATTAACAAAAACATTTTATATAGTAAAACATTGCTGATTTAAAGAAACACCTTAAGTAAGAATATTTTCTATAACTTTAGTAATTATTCATTCAGAAAAAAACAATTTCTTTGAATTTCCTTATGCTTACATGATATCTCAATGCCCATATCTGAAATTAGGACCCTTCCATTTCGTTTTTTACACTATATTGTCAGGACTTACCGTTATACGTTTGTTGTTTATAGAAATAAGACTGGTTACAGTTCCCGTACAAGCATTGCTACATAGGGTGCAGAATGACCGAATTTAGGGGTATAATTCCGAACAATATGTTTCCAATTGAAAATTTATGTGTGAACATCTGATTAATAAATCTGTAATGTAGAGTTCGAGAAAAAGCTCCGACTAAACAATTAAAATGTTCAGTTGATGCAAAAGCTGGTGTAGAAGGATAGCCGCTGATGGAGTTGACACTTCCTCTACCATGCCTTCCCCGCCATCTAGAGGGCGCTGATCGTGATATAACTGTCTAGACCAGCAGCACGCAACTCATTGATACAGTATTTCTATATTTCTGTCTAGGAATTGGATTCAAATAAATGATAAACAAACATTATTTGTGGAAGGGGAGATGAAAATTACTTATATCCCTTCGTTGCGAGTTGCATAATGATTGACAGTGTACGCGGAGGCTGAGCCGAGGCGTCCCTCGATCTAACTTCTTCATTAGCCCTTCGTGTTATTATTGTAAGGAATTGAGCACGTAACGAGGAGCCAATACTCTATCAGCTACCATCTCTGACTGCTTTTATGCCAATTTAAGCGTTCGTGTATTAGCAACGCTTGGTACTCAAGATACAATTGTAATGCCGTATAAGCACGCGTGAATATGTTTAGGCCAAGAGAACATCTTCACACTTTAAAGAACTACGACAGACATAATGATCATTCAATTTCGCAGTATCAAATAGACATTCTGCTTCTGTTCAACCTTTCGTGCTGCTGGGACATAAGCATCATTCAAACCAAGGAAACAATGTATCTGAATTTGGGAGATACAACGCTATGTCGACAGGTCTAGAGAAAAGAAACTACTCAAACCTCTTGTTCCTTTAAGCTTGATGCAGTGTGTGGCTTTGAAGAATCCGAAGTCACAGCTCCTCGCTATAAACACGGACGTCTTAAGGTTCTGGTCGAATTTGTCCTCGCAGTCCCTGTTTCCGTGCTGCAGAGAGGAGCACACATAACAGTCTATGGCCAGCACTGCAAGTAAAACAAACCAATAGTGAATATATAATATCGACATTTATATTCCTCCATTGTAAAAATAAAAAATATTCCAGAAATAACAACAGTTGCCATTTAAACCTTGACAGATCCGGCACCTAGATGTATATATGGCATCGGAATAGGGTAAGTCTGCAAAAGGTTTCTTACCATAGTCTTTCAATAGTAAAAACATCCAATTCAGATATAAAAACCGTTGTCACTTCAAAAGACAATTTCAATTGCTAGAAGTAGATATACCATCTTGAAGACGGCTATTTATCAAAGTAAACTTTGAAACGTTTCATTTCGATAACAGGAATATTTTTCACATGCACTTCTGTACATTTAAATATTTCACATGAGAGTGACATGTTGGCTGTGTTGTTGTTATCGAGCGAAGCAGTGATCCGTCCAGGGGACTATTTGACCGATTTGTTTCCCTTTTGGCAGAGAATCAAAACAGTAAAACGTGCTACTTGTATGGTTTATTTCGTGTTTGCGGATAGGCCTTTGTGTTATATTCTGTAACACCGTGATTCGAAGGATCGAAGGTTCACAGGTACTCCAGGATGGTTCTGATCTATTTCCGCCAGTAGCGGTTAACTTTATGTGTCTAGCAGATGGAAGTTAAAGCCATCGCTAAAACGTTTTATAACAAGACGAAAGGCACTGTCAAATTCAGATATGGTTCTGACTGGTTTTCACAGAGCGTGGATTTATTCAGAAGCTTTGGTATCAAAATTTGAAAAGATAATGAATGTCCAGTTATTTACAATATCTGCATTGTGATCGGGAACAAATCATATGACTTTCCGTTATTTCTAAGGTTTGACAGTCAACAAAACATTGTTTCAGATCTACATTGTGGTGTTTGCCGAAATAGAAAATTGGTGTTTGTTTTCTTACAAAAATGTTGTTGCGTCATTTGGTATGAATATATTTCAGGAACCAAAAGAAACGCCAAACAATGTCTATTATTGCTATGATGATATACAACCAAGTTAACTATAAACTTAAACTTTTTCCTGTCATTGTTAGTGAATGGGAAAACATGCATACATGTACGACAGTTCGCCAAATAATAGAAGTAATCACATGATATGACGAAACAGATATGTGTTTCCTTTGAGAGTTAATATTTATGTTAACAATATCATATCTTCCTTAATGTTATTGCAGTGTCAAACACATTTCAGTCTCAAAACTTCCCAGCTGATTTTTTATTTTATTTGAAAAAGGCATTCGTAGTTTGCATTCGTTATGCTAATAATCAAGCGTCGCCCTACGGTACAAATACTTAAATACTTAATACTATAGGAGTGTTAATTCCTCCCTTGTCCTGATAAAACTTTAGTAAAGTCTTTTCTTAGCAACAACTTTCGAAGGTGTCTTGAAGACAGTGAAACGGAAACAATTATTAAACGAGTTCATTAACTAAACGCGGAAGATATAGAAATTCATATGAATGTTTCTATAGTAATGACAAGAGTTGGTATCAGATGACGATGCGACAATTCGGTACATTCGGTTCGGCACATGGGTATTATGTCGCTGGGCATCTACACTCTTATGGTGTCCAGTCAGATGGTGACGATAAAATGATAAGTTGTTATTTCCTTTTGACATGAGGGAGATATATAAATTTGTTCATCTGGATCAAAATCTGTATTTCTCTCTTAGTTTATATTACCTTAGGATCTCTGTCTCACTGCACTGTGTTTTTCTATATACAGTAACTTTCCTTTAATTTCCGTTTTGATATACCTGTAGCAGAAAAACGTTGGGCCAGGGCATCTCAGGTAGCTCAATTGGTTTGCATTACAATATGAATTCCGGTGTTCGAACCCCGGTCTAGCCCCCCCGAATTGTTTCCACTCCGAACACGATGGTTGATTATATTTTGTTTAATTCATTTATACTATAACTAATTAAAGTCCCGCAAGGTATGGATATCTTTTCCGAAATTATCAATTAATGCTATAGCCATGCATGACAAAGTTTTCAATACTCAGTGACAATGTTTGGTAGTGGTACGGGGATCCTTAAGAGTTTGATCTTACAATATATAACGCTGGGCTCACTCAAATATACTATAACTGTACGCCTAGAATGTATATTTCAAAATAGGAATGTCTTTTTAGACAAAAAGTGTAAATCTTTAGAAAAAGATGTATTAGAGATAGTAGGTGGAATGGCTTCAACATCTGAATATTATTAATAACAGAAATAAATACTACTTTCTTCATGTGACCGACCAAAGCTAACCAGTATCTTTAAACAGTAGTTTATAATCGAATATTAACAAGTGTTATACCAAAACATCTAACACTTTGACTTCTAAATATACATACTTTGATATATATTTTTCTCATAATTATGGACGAAATTTGTCAATCAATGATATTTAATTAGTCGATATAATTGACGGTTCCTGGGAATTTTCCATTGATTCCATTTTCAAAATAATGTTTTAAGCGGAAAATCGATGAACATGTTTCATACTCCTTACAGCTTTTCATCCAATTATGTTAAAGGTTAACTCAAAAGTCTGTCATCATCTTCAGTGCTACATAGGCATTCATATGGCTTCTGCAAACTGTAATAATCTTCAGGCTGGTACATCATTGTTTCGACTTCAACGAACGTTAATACTTGATATTGTCTCCTTCGAAAGGCCAAATTATCCATTGTGTTCCGCTAATCTTCTACATGTTGATAAATCATTGTTTTGACCTTAACGAACAATAGTAATGTATAAATAACAAAAATATGTCATTCGAAAAACCAAATCGTGTTCGGCTTTCTGCTGTGGGTATTGTGCATATATTGGAATTAACATTTTGTTAACGATGCAAAATGCATGGAGTGATTAATAAGCATCCATTACTTTTTTGTAATATTTTCCAAAAACTAGTCGGATATTCTGTGAATGATTTACATTAAGATAAATTTGCTCCGAAATGAATTCTTAATAGTTCTTAACCGATTAATAATATGATCTGGACATTTTAATCATGTCACGCAGCAATTTAGTGAGTGCAGAAAGGCTTTGTCGAAATTGCAGCAATGTTCGTGGAGATGCAACAGATCCTGGACGATAAAAGTACACCCTCCGTGGGAAGACAAAAGACTGTATCGCTAATCATGGTTATGGTGTGTCATCCTTTTTATCTGACCAGCTTTCATCTGATATTAACATATTGTCAGGATTTTGCAGTACAAATGCATTGTAGTCTCTCCCATATGTTTTGCTGTATGATGGAGTGTAAATATGTTTTGGCATACTGTATCTATTACAAACTATTAAAGGTGCAACCGCCTAAGGGTGTGTTTCAACAGGTTGCAACTTGTTCACGTAACTTCAAGTTATAAACCTTTCGATGCCCCCTTTTTATACAATATTCAATTTGCTGATATTTCCTACCTTTCAACTGACGCCATGTGAGGTCCGTCTTATCATTGTCTAATTGTGAGTCAATCCTGGATTGTCATCAACTTTCTGACACCATTTTCTATCTATCAAACCTGTCTATACCCCTTTACGTATCGTCGGTGTCCACCTCCTTATTTTCTATATAACTTTTGTCAATACTGGCTCATTGGGCTATTTATTAAGACAATTCCCATTAATGACTGTGCATTGATGACGTACAAAGGACCCTTTCCACATTGGCTGTATATCATTCTGTTACAACCCTATCTCCAAATGTTCTCTATACAGCTTGAATACTAGCACCCATTGCTTTGATGTATCAGCTCACAAACATGGTTTGGTTTAGTATTGTTTAATGTCCTCTCAACAGCTATGACCATTTAAGGACGGCCTCCCCTGTGTGCAAGA
>NW_018485691.1:0-7105 GCF_002113885.1 Mizuhopecten yessoensis | reverse complement strand
CTAGAATATTAAATAATTAAGAAAAAAAATTAACTCTAATAATTTCGATCATTTGGATGTCTGATCCTAACTAGGGGGAGATAAGCTAGTAGTAAAATGCAGTCGAGATATTCTTGATAAAAACTTAGGGGCTGGTGGCCAGTCTAATACAATTACTGTATATTATATGCTGTGCACCAATATTTGTTGTCAAGATAAATTTTCCCTCATTGCTGAGAGTCAAAAAGGTGAAGGTTAAACTCATGCTAAATTTAACACTCCCAGTATACAGAGTATATATAAATACATATATTGAGTATATAAATGGTAAAATTGCCCAGTTCATTGCCTCTTTTGACAATGCTGAAAAGTTCGGCCAAAATATTGCGGAAAAGATTTTTCCTCAAAAGTGCCATTGACAATGTCACAAGTGCTGTACAACACGGCGTGGAGATCGGTCCCCGTTACACAAAGCTGTGCTATTTTTAGTACCTTCCATAACCACGGTTCGCTCCGTCGTACCAGACGGCGTAATGGTGGTTATTTTTTTGACAGTTTTCCACGTTTTACCATTGTCATCAGACTCTTGGAAAATTTCCTCAATCTCCTCCGTGTATATTTCCTCGTACTCATCTGCAGTTTCCGCGAGATTAGTAAGCACAGAACTCTCGCCTGTGGAGGTGTGATTAGCAGCAAGTGAAAGGACAAGAAGAATTGTCAGGCAACAAAGCATTTCTTGATGTCAAGGTTTAAATTTATATCCTACTTCTAGGAAAGAAAAATTGTACTACACAAATTTAGCTACGGAAATAGCATAATTTTAAAGTAAGTTTCAACAATGACCTTTTTGTTATAAATTATGCTTCAAATTTGGCCAGAGAAAATGAAATCAACAAAAAAATTGTATTTTTTTTCTTGTTGAACCATAATTATCATGTTGAAGACTTTGTAATGGCTACCCTTCTGAAAAACACATTTTTAACTTGGAGGATCTTCGCTCATACCAAATTCAGTGTCGGTGATAGGTTGGGTTTCTGAACATAACAAGTACATTATGGTACAAAGTATATAAGGACAGAAAGCACCTGATGAAAACAGTAAACACGGGTCCTAGTCCAGCATTTGCGTATCTACACTTCTCTAAGAGAACTGACAAGATACAGTATCGTGCAGCAAGTCCTAACTCTACTTATCAAATCCAGACAAAATCTACATCATGCACTTGTTCCCAACAACTCCCATCAAACTTTTAATCGAGCCGAAACACTTGTGTTTACATAAATTCTGGGTAAATTTGCAAACTTCTTTGTGGACTATAATAAGCTTAAAATCTTTGTCTGAATTACAGTCTGACATTTATCTGTAATATTTTCTGTCAAAATCTACCTTTTCTCTCGCACAAAAGAATTAGAAGAAATTCACAAATGAGTTATACTGGAATTAAAACCACAACTCTTTACTTTCTTATCAGTTACGGACATCAGGTTTTAAAGTAGAGATAACCATTTCATAGTATGTTCAACGAAGGGAGACAACTCTATTGAACTTAACAGCATTTTGGTGGACTTGATAAATAGAAAAAAAGTTTGCCATCTTAGTGAGTTCGGCTGGGTTTGGGCTAATGGACATATGGTTCCTTAGAGTGTTTGTTTAAGCAATGCATTATACATGTCGATAAATCATTGGGAAAATTATGAAAGATTCGTTAAGAGAGATTGATATTAGAAAAGCGTCTTTACCGGAGGTCTATATGATAGAAGTATTAGTACACATCAGATGTACGACGTATATAATTCAGAGACATATTTTATGCAAACATCTGAAAAAACGGACACACTTCAGAGAAACACACAGAGTAGCAACGAAATTAGACAAGCATTGTTGATTAGCATAGAGAACTTCACAGCACACCAACTTAATATACAGATTGTCAAACAGAACGCAAGTCAGCGATGCACAGACTAGCCCCGCACAGGAGCATAGGACACACAGACAGACTCCTGTACACCAGTGAGAGAGTTATACAGGACTAGGTGAGTATACATATTCGACTATGTGCCAGTTTCTACCTGAGAGGAAACTTTTCTCCACGGGACTCGGGGGTGGAGTCCTTGTTCCCTCCTGGTCCTCGGTGTCTGTAAGATCCCAAAGGTAGTGTCACGTTTTATTTCCCCAATTAATATATTCCTCAGATATTGCCAAAGTTACTACCCAAACTTTTCCTTTATCAGTTATGCCTGTTTCCACCAACAGAATCCAAAATTGCTCTCAAATCCAAAACAACACCCATATTATCCAAAACGCTGCACAAAAGTACCTCTGGTTTGTGTTTAAAACCATATACAAAACAATGTAACATAACATTCTTTATTAATTTTCTTCCATGGTGCTATTAATAATTTAATTTATTCTAAAGATTAGACAAAAGAACATCTACCTCGATTCATGAATTGTAGGCAATATTTATCGAAATTGAAAATCAATTCTATGTCAAATAATTTGATTATCTACGCCTGAATTAGAAAATATCAATTAAAAACATGATTATCTACATCTGAAAAAGAAGTAATGAACACATGGATTGTCTCCCCTGAATGCTACAACCATACTTCCCCCACATGTACCCTACTCAAACAACACACAACTAATATCATAAATCAGACAACACCAACAAGCAACAAATATTATTTCCAGAAAAAAAAATCAGATTTTCTAAACTTATTATTCTAACATCATTACTTCAAAACAAAAGACAAAGGACACACTAACACAAGAAATACTGACAACATTAAACAGAAATCAGAGACCTCTGGTAAGTTAGAGATGATAAAGAAATAAGGAAAAACCAGGATTGATGAAAAAGACAATATAAAACAAACACACCACACCTGTGCACATCTGCGACATCTACAGGGGAACCAGAGAAATAGAAACGTGTGCAAACATCCTCCATGATGAAGGGGGTGACAGTTGTAAGGCAAATGTATTACAGAGTTTTTATATTGAGAGGTTCTATTATATACAGGGATTCCATTTTAGAGAGGGGTCAGTATATACAGGGAATCCTCTGGAGAGGTGACATTGTACAAAGGAAATCCTCTATAGAGAGGTGTCATTGTAAAAAGGGGGAATCTTCTATAGACAAGTGTTTATATACAGGAATCCTCTGAAGAGAGGTGACATTATATAAAGGGTTACTATATCCTCTGAGGAAAGTTGACATTGTACAAAGGAAATTCTCCATAGCTAGATGCCATTGTATCTGATGGAATCCTCCATAGACAGGTGTCATTATACAAAGGGAATCCCCTGGAGAGAGGTGACATTTAACTCAGAAAATTCTGTATAATGAGGTGTCATACTACAGAGGGGACCCTTTAGAAATGTGTCATTGTACACTTAATTCTTTATAGAGGTGTCATTATGCAAAGTGAAATCATCTATATAAATGTGTCATTATATACAGGGAGTCCTATACTCTCAGGTGTCATTTTATACAGGGAAAACAGAGAAGGAATTGTTTACGAAGAGGGTCTAAGAAATGTCAGTTTATACAAAAGTAAGACTGTTGAAACTGTTCAAGTGATCAGGTTCTTATAAAGAGATAAAAGTAAATTTTAATGTCAGTTCTATGAGAAATCAATGTATCAAATGTGGTTAACATTATTAATATGTCATTAACGGTGTTTTAATAGTTACTTTTACACACAAAATTGTGTAAATTTGAATAGAAAATTTTAATTAGAAATTTCAATATGTTAATAAAATTACCATACAAAAGAAAGCAAATTTCGATGGCTTTTCTATCAAAGTATATATGTATTTGGTTTTACATTTACATTCTTGCACTTTGTGTACATTTTGAAATTTTATACAGGATTATTTTTCATGTTATATATCAATTTAAATTTTTTGGAATAACATTTTAACTGTTAAATTCCAGCAAGTCATATAATTTTATGTTAGAAGCGTGCACATATATGTTGCATTGAATGTTAAGTTACCTGCAGGTATTTGGTTATTTATAATTTTGAGTTTACAACTAGGAAACATATTATGTCTTAAATAGGTATACATGTACTTATGAGCATTATATTGCTTAAAATTGTTTATAATTACTACAGTAGTAATTAATAAAAATATGAAGTTATATATTTTGTTTGGAGTATTAAATGGTAAATTTCAATCATGCCTGTTAGTATTGGTTGACCTTTAACATGGTGTTGATTACATGCAAGAATAAAAAAAAAACTATTATGGGATGTGTTAAAAAAAAATTCCACAGATTACACCACGATACCAAGGTTACAACGATAACTCGACGGAGCCGTGCTTCAATACCTTGGCTTTGTGTAGCCATTTGCTGTGGAGCACTTTGCTGACCAACTTCCTCCAGTTTAGAAAATAATTCGTAGGCAGCGACATCACGATCGTGACGATTTTGTGTGAGCTCATCCTCCTGGATAGATTGCCTATCATCCGTATCTGAAGTGTGCCGAGGTCACATGATATCAAACTAATGTCACATGATTTCAAACAGAAAGTCACATTGTATCAAACTAAAGGTCACATGAATACAAACTTAAAGTCATGAACTGAAAATCACATGATGTCAAAAACAAAAAACAAAATACATTCTGAAACAAGGGAGATAATTAAGGGTCACATATTTCTGCTTCTGCTGGAAAAAAAAGGCATTTTAGACATTACCAATCATTAAGAGACAGAGAAGCTCTACTGCCTACAATAGCTGGAAAAATATTTCCATTTATTTCAAGCACAAGCATAAAAATAGTCACTTATGGCTAAGAAGTGTAACACAGAAACTTATCACAGTAAGTAATCAGGCCAAATTAAATGAAACTTCTGTTTCTTGTGACCCTGTCAACAATAAAGAAATATGTTCTCAGTTGTACTGATTGTTTATGCAAATCCTTTAGAAAATAAATACTTCAGAACAACAATACTGATTTTTAAGCATATTCCTTTGAAACAGGATATTTGGCCTGAAGTTTCATTACTGATCAAGTTGGTACAGATTTTCTATCCATGCATTCTGAAGTATGCATGATACTTTTGACATTAAAATTTCAACATTAAAAATAACATTTTTTTATCAATAAACATTCTAATTGATACTTAGCTTAACATGCATTAAATTCAGAATAATATTGTGAGGAAGTAGATTGTATTTTATTTATGTTAGTATATGTGTTAGTTTTGTGTTCTAATTTAGAAGCGTGCTGTGTAGTTTTCTAGAAAATGAGGAAAAAGCAATGAAGGAGGAAATTTCATTCCTCAGTATTTATGTAATGGTTAGTACATGAAAATTAAAAAGGTTTAAAAAAACAAATATTTTTTTGATTACTTAAAGATCCTTTACCCACTGCACTGTGGTTTTGCATATAACAGTAACCTCCCTTTAATTTCATTGTGGATACATTTATAGCACAGTTGGTCCAGGATATTTCCATTGACTAGGTAGGTAGCTCAGTTGGTAAGAGCGATAGTATAACAATCTAAAGTCAAGGGTTTGAATCCCGGTCCGGCCACTTTTTACACCCAGAACCCTTTTGTTGATTATATTTTGCTTATTTCATCTTTATTATTTTTCATAAAAGTCTCTCAAGGTATGGTTTTCTTTTCAGAAATTATTTATCCAAGGTAAAGTTGTGCTTGAAAAAACCCAGTAGTTACAGTTTTTGGCAGTGGTACAGGGATCTTTAATGGCGATACATAAGCTATCTCCATGGCGATTAAAGTCATACTTTTCACTGAACACATTTTTATGATCATATAACAGGTTCTAACTTAAATTTTGGATATTGACTATTGTTAAAAAAGAAATTGACAAATTTATTTGAAATAAATATTGAGTCTCCTCCTGTTTTTTTCATAAATTTATGCAGGACACAAAAAATAAAACAAATAAAAATTACACAAAAGGTAAAATAAAAAGGAAATAAATAAGAATAGGAAACAGTCACCTAATATATAAAGTAATTTTTTCTTTGTTACCCAAAATTTTGAAAAACATCAGTTTTGTTAATTTTACTTCAGACAATTTCCTGTTTTTAGTTTTTATATTAAAGTGTGTATTAGAATATAATTAAGTTATAAAGTGTAAGTAATATACACCAAGATCTTTACTCTGTTAATCACACTGACAAAGAAACTTCACCTAAATAAAGTTATCGATTTGAGTACAATTATCACAGTATGTCAAAGAATAGAAGCCAAGCCAGTAATTACGAGAACATCTTTAGTTAGTGGCGTGAGAATTTCCAGGATTTTGTGACGATTTTCAGCCAATGAGTTTTGTTAGAACACAAAGTATACAAGCCATATGATCCCAGTTAGTGATGTGAATTTTGGACGAATTTGTCGTCGTTATAAATCCCCTGGTGTTAACATGCAACGAGAGACATGCTGGATAAAAGGTGCTGAGCTGACGTTATACCTTGTTGCTTTGTCTGCTTTCTGTCTTTCACTTCAGCATATTTATCCAATTGTGAAATCAAATCGATGAAGTCTTCCTGGTTGCTTTCATGTTTGACTTCCTCTTTGGCGACCCCCCTTCGGGAGTCGACCTCCATAACAATTTGATCGTCGTCACCCTGTTCGGTATCTACACCGACAAAAAACGGTCACCACATGTCAGACATAGCCTCTTTTTCGTAATAAAAGCCCCCAGATACGGTACTTAAACTCTTCGATATAATAGATAAAAGATTCCTGAATAAGAATGTCTTCCGAATAATATCATGAGTATCAGGCAGAACATGAATCGGTTCACTTTATTTTCACATAAATTTAAATCAAACTGTAAGATTTTGGCTTCTTTAGAAAAATTGCCCTTGAGATTTTCTTATATATTTGAATTTTCAAAAATATTTCAGTTCACTCCCTCAATGGTTATTTACATATATACTTTATTGCAAGTATCTTTTTTAAATTTTCAAATTTCAACCCTGTGTTGAACTTGTTATTTTCTTAATTTACTCTCAAGGGCCAAAAATGTGAAAATAAAATGGGAGTGAATATTTCCAGATATATAGTGAGCTTTAAGCAAATTCTATTTCTGAAATGAAATATTGCTAGTACTACAGAGCACCAAGTACACACA
>NW_018485690.1:0-7100 GCF_002113885.1 Mizuhopecten yessoensis | reverse complement strand
AAATTGTTGAAGTTGGTCAGTACCATTTAGAAGTAGAAGTAGAACTATCTCCCATAGTGGGTCTTGCTGACCGCCCATCTCCCTTAGGGGACCATACTGACCGCTCATCTCCCATATTGGGTCTTGCTAACCACCCATTTCACTTAAGGGGTCTTGCTGACCGCCCATCTCCCTTAGGAGGTCTTACTGACCGCTCATATCCCATAGCGTATATTACTGATGCCCTGCTACCCAAGGGTGGTTAACGGCAAACTAAGCAATGAATGCATTTAATTACAAGAACCATGGAATAGTTTTAATGATTAAGTAGCAATTTTGTGCAATGACTGAAAGTTCAATTAGGTGCAGGTTTATTATATAGAAATAAATTAAACTCGTGTTCATAGCATCTTATAAGATACTAACCCATGTTATTTTGAAGTATGTGCATGCAAAATGTTTGTAATTATCAACTATTCAGAAAAAAAATTGGATAAATGAAAAATACCTTTCTATTCCTGCTAGTATGTATTGCGACATGCTATAAAAAGAGAGGAGGCACATCTGATTGAATACAACGATGCTTATCTTCTAAAAATCACCCACGAAGGTAACCTTGCGTAAATATACAATGTAATACCTACACAGAACAATGCATCATTGTACATCAAAGAATCAGAGTAATGTTTAGGATACATGGCATCATACTGATAGGCATTGCGTCTGTTTCTTTTAAATGAAGGGTAAATACACGTATGTTGAAGTTTTTGCCTTACAAAAGGAAATTGATAATGTTTCCAGTCATGCAATAATTGAATGTAATGCAGAAAGAGCTATTATTTCCATTTCGTTTTATCGTTAAATGTTGTTCATTTCTATAATTAGAAAACAGTTTTCACTTATGCAAGGAAAGAGAAAGAGAAAAAAGAATGAAATTAGTGTGTTTCCAGATTCCCCTTTGAAGAAGTAAATCACGTTACATTGATAAAGCTAGAACATCTAGTCCTGTGTGAAGCACACGGCGGGAAACACTACACCTGAGAGTTAATTCCGACTCTGTGATTACTGGTCTGACAGGCGCTCTCTAATTCCGTGATAAAATACACATACGTAATTGTCTCGCGACTTAACATGCTCACACCTTAAGTCTACCCACACAGAATAAGTTTGCCTTATTTTTAACTACAATTACTTTAGACGGAAACGCGAATATTCCAGAAGATGTATAATATCAACATTATAGTAATATCGTAATGGTTTTTTATTTCTGATGTCTCGTATGCATGGGAAGATACCAGACGTCGGTGATATCTCGTTTTGTAGGAGCTCAGTCGGAGCAGCGACTGGCGTGGTGATGCAGCGCAGTGACGAGTTCCTGCTCACAGTGATCACAATCTGGATATTGACGGCGAATTATCCGCTGTTGCTGGATTAAAAGTACGATAAATGTTCACACAGCATAAAACATCGATCATAATGGCGAGTACAGTTAACTGCAAACATAGCTCACTCGCCGTTCTAGACCAAGACCACTTTGTAGGATGTAATTATTAACTGAAATTTGCATCGTTGATAATGCTTTGTGGTGAATAGGTCAACTTTCAAACAGTTTTTATGTACAACACCACAGTATCTACACTGTATGAAGGGAAATCGTGTGTTTAAACCAAGCAACATGTTCTCGTACACTCTAAATACCTTGTATGTGTCAGTGTCGACAACCTTCATCTAGGTATAACATTTACTCCATACCATTTTATGACATATCCGATAGACCGTACTATGGGAATAAAACAATTTTTAAGATCATTTAAAACATGGTAATGTCTTTCAATCTGTGATAATACAAAATGTTGTATAACCGCTGTAGCAAAAACTCCTTTTTAGCAGGAACTCGTCGGTAGTGCCATTTTACACTGTGGTAACATGAAATCATTATGTCAGCTAGACGTTTTGTTATCCATTCTTGATCGGTTTAATTTTTCGGGATGGTTATCAAATATTAATCGCATGAACATGGTGTGTAAAGTTTAACAGAAAATGCAATTTCCATATAAAAACAGATTTGGCAGTACACATATTAAAATTAGAACGACACAGATGATATTCGTGAAGCGTCCCATTAATAATCCTATTAAAAAACGTATATATCCATTAACTTAAGTATAGCTTATCAACTGGACACAAAAGATAGGAATTTGTGTGCGCATTTATAACAACTGGTATTAAAATGAAAAAATAACTATCCTCTGAAACAAAGTTATTCAGAAGGAATGTGATTCTATTTACATTGTACTTTATAAAACTGTTAACACGAACTGGATTTAAGACTGTGAGCAGTTTCTACAGATATCATATCATGCTGACTACAAACATGCTATTGTTTATTAAACAGACATAGACCAAGGGAGGCGTAATAACACCTGAGGAAGGCATTAACGGGTCAGCTTACCACACGAGCACCAACCTTGAATCCGTGGTGAGAGATTTCCTCGAAAAGCTATCTACATTTACAGGATATTGGGAAGTACATCTTTAAATATGAAAATTATTGAAACCAATGCAAAATGATTTTCGTATCAATAAAATTTCCAAATTGGACATGATCGAGAAAAAGTAAGACAGACTGGACAGTCCACTATGTCCAAAACTAGGGAAAGTATGAAGAGGGGGAAAATTATGATTTACAAAACATCAGCGAAAGTGTACATTTTTGAGAACAGTGAAAACTGTTTGACAAGAAAGTCTCTGGAATGGTGAAGAATGGTGGTAGAGAAGCGAATGAAAGGCGTCAGTGGTAGACTGCAAATGAAGATCAATGCAATGAAACTCGATGTTCACCAGGATCAGGCAAGAATAAAGAAATGAAAACACAAAATCAAATTTACGATCTGGGCCAATTCGAGTTGGGAATATTCATCGTTGTGGTAAATATTCAACGCAGTAAAGAATCGCCCAATGCTGGCAGGTTTTATCTCAGTTTGGCATTCGCGAACAATATCGCATCGTTATAAAAATATACGGAGGAAAAGTTTTCATTCTGTGTAGAAATAGAATAAAGCAAGCTGATCCAAAAATGTATCTTGTAAAAGAAAAACTTAACATGGAAGGACAACATGAGGTACCGGGGTTTAACATGGATACAATGCCGACTTTATAACGATATATCCAGACGAAGCAGTACGAATGCTAATTAGGTTGCAAGTCTGTACAGATTGCAGCTCCTCGCCCCTCCGGTGATAGCCGACATTACGACAGATAACGAGACGAGGAAAGTGAATTGTTTATATTATCATGGCATATCGGGAAAGGGTTATGTCAAAAGTTTTGAAGATATTTTTTGCCAATTAATTATTCATGTAACAATAATTGTTTCTAAGAATTGTGTGTCTCGTCCGACGATGATTTTGATTTCAAATGTACTATGAATGTGTTCACATGAAGAATATCAGTTAAAGGAATAATGTTTATTTTATAAATTCGAAATATCTCGTTATATAAAGATTGTACAATATGATGGCTCAAAATAAAATGAAATTCAGCTTTGGTTCTTAACTAGTTGATTGCAATTTACTATTTCCCTTCCTATGAGGAAGGTGTTATATGATGACACTTCAGTGATATTTATTTTATTCGACGTTTCAGGATATCTTATTTTTATATAATTTTCCAGGTAACTTTATGTTAACAGGTGATTCAGGTGTCATGACAATATTTAAGAGTTAATTGCATATGACTAATTCAATACCGATATGTGTCGACGCTACAGTTTAGATCAAACCATAAACCCATTTGTGGAAAACAACTAGTCAAGTTGATGTAGGATGCCGAATTTACATAACGTAAAAATATATATAATGACGTCATAGATAGTGCTAATTTTATGAATAATAAAAACAGAAGCAGAAAAGAAAAAAACATGTCGCGTGAATATTAATTTTTTCTTGAGTTTTAAAGTACATATTCAGACAACACTCCTTTTATGTTTCTTTTTTAACCACTTATAAGTAAGTTACCAAGTGAAGAACCAAGTTTCACTGGTCGATGTTTCAGTCAATCAGTAAAGTAAATTTACACCAATACAAAGTCTGGGTATTTTGTTTTTTTAACTCGAAATAACAGTATCAGTTTAAAAACAATCTATAAATATTGATATAAAATCGTACATAAAAAACAACATTTTGCTTATAAAACTGCTTCACAATTTTACTATGAATTAACGAATAAAAAAAAGAATTGGCATATGAGGGAAAATAAATAATATCACATTTGCCAAATGCTGGCAAAAAATAAGACTACTTGAAATGTCAGTTGATGAGTTGGTATATAATTACAATCCAGCAGTTCCCGCTTGGGATGAGGTCCAACGATCCCAAATTGAATAAAAAGCGGTAGAGCAAACAGTGCACGAAACGCTATTTATGTCGGTTACCACAATTTAATCAGTAAATGTGATCAACAATTTAAAGTAAGCAAACAAAAAACAATTTGTTTTTTCATTAACGAAATGGTTTTACACTGTAAAGATGTCATATTACCCCCTATTTAACGCTATTTTCAATCTAAGCTTTCCCAGAATCTTTGCCAAAACATCATGTAATTCATGTATGTAAGAGCACTATAATGAAATAAACAATTAGACGGGTATAGCTTCAGTAATTAGCGTCGGTAAAATGTTCACCGCTGTATCCAAATTGTATTGTTGAAATAGGACAAAACTCCTATAACTATCGATGCACAGTTGAGGTTGAAGGTTAGGAGTAGGTATTATTGGTGCTATCCTTGTTTTTATTAGTTAATTAGATATTCTTGAAGAAAAAAAACATTTTAAAAAAGGAAAGAGGTTATGCTGCTGTTTTGTTAATTACTAACATTGATCAAGTTAAAATAATCTCTCCACTCCAAATAAAAAGTTACATTGAAAGTAGACACTGAACGCCGATTACATATCTTAATACTATTCTTAGCTACTATTTTCATAGTTGGCTTTAATAACTAATTAATTAATGACTAGAAAGTGACGAATTATTATAAACAAAAGATATCAATCTTTAACATTAAAAGGTTAAACAGAAAACTTTCTGGTAACTGTATACTGCAATCCTGCTTGGATGAATCGACACTTGAAAATGCCAATTAGATAGTTTGTAGAATGTTAATTGGTGCCCCATTTTAAGAACGTACCTTGAGGTACATTCATTTTTCCATCGTATCATAATGACCTGATACAGGTATATGTACTTTGCGTTACATACAACGGTTCGCAATAACTTAATATGAGTATGTGGACTTTACACTGGATTCAGTGGCCCATGATAACCTCACGAGAGCGCTAAATGAAGCAGTTCATACTATATGTAACTTGTACTAGCCTACACACATCGGTTCATAATAACCTGACGCGTTTATATGTACTTTGTCCTAAACAAAACACGTCATAATTGCAATGTTTAAAGACGTCCAGAAGCTAAACTCGTCAGCTCTATTTATAATGGAATGGTTAGGACAGATCTGTTACAGAATGTATTTTCATTTATTTTTGCGCTACAAACGTTTCTACGTGTTTTGCGATAACAGTTATTGGATGTGAATATATAGAGGTCAACGTGAGACATGCAACCTTTCGCTGGGACAGATATCAGCAATGTGTAGAAGCCATTCAATCATCGGGAGCTGGTCTGAAAACTCAAATATCTAACGGCGGAGAATACAAAATAATGCACGCAAGAACAGTCTCCGTTTATTGTTATCGAAACCAATTATGACAACGTCATATATGTTTGTAGCAATTCCTGCAGTTTTCCCTTGAGAGAAAAATAATTTTAGAAATCTTTACTGATATTTATAACTAGGTTAAACTTGATAGGAGGATGCTCATATCAAGCAACATACCAAGTACGATTTGTATCTATCTTTCTTTGAAGTGAGAATAACGATACACCGTATCGATAAATTAACAATAATGATATACGGTTTCAATTATACAATCAAACGTGTGATTCTTCAACAGACCACATAGCGATGTATCAAAAGGACAAACAATATTTTTAGTTGATATTTTAACACTGAATTCATTATCAAACCAGTTTAATTCCGAGTGTTATGGAGCAGGATGCATTTAAAACAGTAACATAAAGGAAATATATTTGCGTAGAAAGTCAACAAACAGGATTATGTAGCCTTTCTGAGGGACTAAGATGATACTCTATTATACATAAAAGACTATACACATTCCCATACATCCTCATTTGCTGGACTCTAGTCACATGGAGGTCAGTATTTTGTGATATTGACTCGGTCAAACTATTTGTAGCACGTCAATATTCATTTTACGATTTTAATTGTGACGTCACATTACTTTCTGCCAATTGCAGTATTTTCCTCCGTACGATTTTTTTTTATACTTACCATCTTTTTAATGATTACAACACTATAAAGCATCTGATATAACAATTAAGGACGTTTATTCGGTGATCATGTGGTTATATGAACCTGATAAAGTGATATTTACCGAGACAAGGTCAAACTAATTCAACTCAACAAAAGTTCATAATTAATAAACATATAGTATTGAAATAAGAATATCTATTATAATGTATAATTTGTATGTATTATACTGTATAATATATTATAGTATTGAATAGTGAAGATCTGTCATAATTACAATATATAGTACCGTATAATGTATATCTCTTAAATTGCATATTGTATATTATTTGTAATTATATATTATTGTATAAAATATACATATTATATGTTTAATGCTTATATAATGTATTGTATAATTTCTAGTATTGTACTATGTATATGAGATTAATGAAAGAAGTCTAGACGTTTTCGTTTAAGCCCGACGGAACCTTGCTTAAACGAAAACATAAGTACCAGATTTGTATAAAGCGTATGAAATCACATATCATTTGATAGTAAACTATGAAATACTTTCTAATAAATAGTTAATGATACTTCAGACTGTGTAACAGTAACTGGAAAGAGAGTAATGTGCTTCCAACGGGGATCGAACTAGCGACCCCAAGCTTCCTAGTCCAACGGGGATCGAACTAGCGACCCCAAGCTTTCTAGTCCACCGGGGATCGAACCAGCGACCCCAAGCTTCCTAGTCC
>NW_018485689.1:0-7100 GCF_002113885.1 Mizuhopecten yessoensis | reverse complement strand
TACAGATCTTACGATGATCGTTACGGCCGTGTATACAAACCTTACAATGCATTACGGCCGTGTATAGAAATATGATATAATGTCGTCAGTTTCATTGTTGTCGCTATGAGGTACATGTAACAGTCCCAAGGTCAATTTACTCGAACTTTACGGAGAAATAAACCATAATACATTTGATAGCTTCATTAAGTAAAATTCCCCAACCAATGGACACGTTTAAAATGACGTAGCAAACTTACAAGGTTGATGATAAGAACATACAATACCGTCATTTGCTAAATGCGTATCTTTCTTGTCTTACTTTCGTTGTTTTTATATCGTTTGTAGTTTTGTTGGCCTTTTGTTTGTAAGAGAATATATGTTATGTAAACACAAGCACCACTACTCAGCTACGGGGGTATTTACCTAAGCCAGAGTACCAACTATACATAGCTCTGCTTGAAAATATGTCTGGTAGTGTTTGTTTTCTGTCACGTCCAGGCGAGAACCCCTTGTCTGTGACAGGTTACCGAGTGTCATCTTAAGTATGTATATCTCTTGTTCATCAAAGAGCTCTTTGCGGTCTGTTACTAGAATAGCCCTTCGGGTGAAACTCAAACCACAGGTCCTTTGTCTCAATGTAAGAAAAACACCCCATGTACCCCACGTGGAGGTCGAGATAAGTGGTAGACTGCGTCTGTGTCTCCGGTGGAAAAGATTTCAAGCAATTTTTAAAATACTCTTTCTCTATGCAGCTAAAATTCTTTCCGTAAAAACTGTTAGCTACTTCATGGCATTGACCGTTTATATTGAAGACTAAGTACATGTACTTATGTTTTCGATGTTTCGGTGACCCAGATGCCATTTGGCCATTGCAGTGACTTCAAAGATAAAACTAGGTTATAATATTGACCTTTACAAAGACGTCGAATACCAAGTCATCTTTGTCCTGCTCTTTACAAAACCTCTGTATGTTTTACCGTTGATATAGCTTATATGGCATTCAATGGCACTCACCTCACCGATGAATGACCTTGACCTTTATTTGCATCAAGGTTCCGTTCCACCTCCAGTGTATAACCCACCTGTAGCATCACTCGTACCTAGTTGTCTGATGTGTTTTACGTTACCGTAATGATTTTATAACACTACTTTTGAGCCATGTCAGTGTTGGCAATAGCGAGTGAACATGGCGTACAAAAAAGCAGCATTACAAGGGGAACATGCTAAGCTGCATGTCAAAGGCACATGTGCAGTAACGAAAACTGTTAAATGTTAAATGGATATGTTTTTGATAGGTAAATCTACTGACCCGTTACTCGCATATATACCAAGCTGTCCTTGGCTGTGTGGAGTGTGTATGAAGTCAGAAGCAGAATACAGAATAAATAAAATTGTCATTTTGTGATCAAATAATCTTACGACAAGCTAGATCGTGACAATGTGTTTAATCGAGGAGAAACATAATTGACGTTATGCCAAAATATAGATCTTCGGAAAATCCCCCAAATTACCATGTGATGAAGACTTCAATACATTTATTCTTGGTGAGTCTTCCTTAGGTAGTCTCTTAAGACAGATTTGACTGTAAACAATATCCAAAGTTATCATGATACAGAATAAATTCCAAAATCGTCGCGTGTTTTCTGTCGTTAGAAACAATAGTTTAAAAACACTCACATATTTATGAGAAATTGTGTATTTTTTTTATTTGGTTTAACTCAAGATAATTGACAGATATCTTTGAGGTATGTGTGTATATTTACGTTCCTGCTCTAGCATAAATCCCTTCATAAAAGCCGGGTAATAAAAGTCCTTCCTTTTTGCCGTACCTCTCATAATAATGTACCTCTGTTTTATTCACTCCTTTACAAAATCAATTCCTTACATTCAATAATATCCCCGCTTTTGCCAAAACTTGCCGGTCAAAGAAGTGAGCACTCTATCAGCCATGTGTTAGTCCAAACACTAAACGCCCCTGCACACTAAATCCCTCGGGAAATCATGGAGATGTAGACTAACTCCCTCGGTATTTTCCGTGGCGCCTTCATGGAAATTACCAAGCCAATCAGGTGAAAGTTGGGTGGTGTTTATATTGACATGACCCCAGCTAGTTGTTACCAATCTTCAGAAAACATCGAACACTATATTGCAATAAACTTGCTATATACCCCAAGAAAATACTTGAACTGTATATATACTGTACTGTATATTAAAATTGTTTTGTTGTGAAAGTTTCATTGCTGCATACGGCACCATATCCTGAACAACAGTAAGACACTGGTCTTTTTGGCGATTGATCACACGTGTCTAGGTAAATACAATATACCAGGTGAGCAACAAATTATTTCGTCACTGACATTGCTTCAACAATTAACTCTTGCTAAAATATTGTTACCCGTACGAACTTCAAACTAACTGCTGTACAATGGATGTCATCGGAATCATCGATCATTGTTACAATTGAAAGGATTTCACATAGTTTGATTTGTAATGAAAACAAAGTTTCGGCTACTGTATATGTACCAAACGGGTAACCCGCCGTGTATATTATAACCATTATGTGTACGTATATTGTACCAGGTATATTAGCTATACATGTATGTATGTATACCTTTCCGTTACAACACCACTTAAAACAGATATAAATGTAGGCAAACACGTTTCTAAAAGGTGTCGTGTTTCAATCAGACAATAGACTCTTAGTTAACCGACTGTCTATCTGACCTTGTGTGAACATCCGTATACTTATATAGTGTGGGAATATTAAGGTATAATGAACAGAGAATATGTTACCTACAGTAAGTAGTTCGACACGTTAAGGTGACATGGGTGTAAGGCTAGTACGGGGCGGTGTTCTATCATATATCTACTGTGTAACTATCGGAAATCGATACACAAAAGAGGGTCGGAAAATCTGTCGCTGCGTCTTTAATTGAATGAGAAGAAAGGGGCATGCATTAAGTATGAGTCCACTCTCTAACATCTGTCGGGTGGATCACCTGCCACGCCCTCTGATCACTTGAAACAGACTGATAAAAGAGCGGGCGTGAATTACATTCAATAATAAAATTACGACCCTCCGGTCCTTCCAATAACGGGCCACCCATCGATATCCTGAAGTCTGTAGACGTTGTACCAGTATCTTTACGGTTAAGTGTAGGAATACTAGCGGTGTAAACCATAACTGACATTCTGAACCTTACGTCCATCAATAATCTAACAGATAGGCGTACTATTATTGTCATTATGATATCGATAGCTAGCCTCGCACCGAAAGAGGTGAACCCGTGCCGTCACTGCGGTGTTTCTCAACGAGAGATCACGACCAATAGTGAGCTGGTTTTATCCGTCTCTCTCCGTAATAGTCAGGCAACATGCACGAAATGTGTATTGATTTCCATAAAAAGGTGAATGCATAATTATAGACTCTACAGGTAGCGCACAGGTAACGGCCAACGGGCGGCCACGCTCCACTCCCTCATTGTTACCTCGGCAAGGAATGCTGTGACACGGGATACGGCAGACATTTAAAAATATCGGACCGCGGCTTTAAACGATGGATAAATATTGAACAGATAGCTATCGATAAAACAGGAGAATTAGACCGAACAGTAAAAAGGACCATCCTGTGATCTGTATAGGAATTTTTAAATTGTGTGCCGTTTAGAATTATTTACAAATATATTTAAAACTTTAAGCGCTTTGAAAAAGCTGTTACGCTTCATCTACAACGTTCAGTGTATATTAAATTGGAAGTGATTTACATTTACAATATACACTTAGGTACGCCAACCTAGACTAACACGAAATCGTTACACTTCATTTACAGGAGTTAGATAGCCGCTGGTGAAAATTCTGTTATGGGAAATAGTGGACTTGCATTGTGGCTCACACACCAAACGAATGGCGACGGATTATCATTGTCCGACAAACCCCACCAAGTACTGACCCAGGAACACAAGTGTCTGTTAAGTGATTTACTGGCTGGTAAACTCTGAAATAGCCGTTGAAGTCCATATAAACGCTGACAATGGGGTACGGCACACATCGGTTTATTACTACCGTCGACCCGAATTTGATATGTGGAATTTGCGGATCCGTACTAGAAGATCCCGTGTTGACCCCTTGTGGACACAGCTTCTGTAGGCTATGCCTCAACACTTGGCTCAGCAAACCAGATGTTCGGACGTGTCCAGAATGTCGCAGCAAAGTGACAGAGAGCGAAATGAAGCCAGTGCTCTCCCTTCGAAACCTCATTAACGGGTTTGACGTCACATGCGACAACAATGACCGGGGTTGCAAAGTTATCACCAAACTGGAGAAGTTGGCGTGTCACATAGAGACATGTGGGTACGTACCAGTCAAGTGTGCAGGATGTGGCACCAACATCCACCGCTACGAACTAGCCGCTCACCAAATGCGGTGCGAGGGCATTGCTGCCGCCATTAAGGACGACGTAGATAATGAACGTTCCCTTGCCGCCTCTCGGCTCGGCAATATCCGGCTGAACGCCAGCATTACATCAGCGGAAGTGTCAAACCTTGTGTCGCGTATTTCATTCCTAGAGCAGCAGCTGAAAACATTCAAGCGTGATCTGCAGGTTTCTGAGTCAAAGAATCGTGTTCTGGAAAGAGAGTACCGGAAGTCGAGAGAGGAGTTACAAGAAAAAAGAAACGAGCTGTTGGACGCGCAGTATGCGGACTTCGACCCCGACTATGATTACGGATACACGCCTGAGAGCATCGCCAAGCTCTCCCTCCTCATTGCTAGATTCCTCCTCAAGAAACCGTCTTATGCGGATAGCGACCGGATCTTCAGTGCTATCAAACGGTGCTACGAAAACTACGCACGTTGTGGAAATGAGTACGAACACGATGTACACATGTTAGTTGCCTCGGCGTTCGCCAGTAATTGGTTCGGAGAGGCCCAGCGCATTAACTTCCACTGTTGGCTACAGAGCATAGCTCGGTATAGGCAGGCCACACAAAACTGTAAGTCTATGTCTTCCGCATTGTTTGACAGGAAATCTTCCCAAAATGAAACTTCACCTCGGGCATTTGTATTATGAACATCGCGGACATTTTTTTTTATCAGGAAATATCGTTTATAATTTCATTTGTTTCCATGGTTTTTTTTATATCTTAACTAAATTTTATGATCACCTGCTTGATTAAGGTTCACCATATTAGTAGTATCAGGTTGTACTGGGTACAGAAGTAACTCGGAAGGATCAAAGAAGACGTATTAACTTGTCGATATATACTGTGTCTACTCGATACATTGTCACTTCGCTGATCTATACAATACCAACTGTTGATATATACATTCCGTGCCGTTCACACGACAGTCCAGTGTCGTATATAGTGTAGACAAAACACTAGTCCTACTGTTTGGTTCTGTTGTTTAGACTTTTGCTAGACTCATTACAGATATATTAAAAAGACATATTTGGCCGAGCGTGTGCTGTCGCTTCACAACAATTATATATATTTGGTTTCCGCCGACACACATTGTTCTGATCACGGAGCTGTACCGAACTGTAATTGTCACGAAACTTCGCTACCTGAGCTATTTTGGGTATCTGTGTACTAATTAACGTTTACAGAAAGATTCTTTAGTTCAAATGGTTCTTTTCCAATGATTCACTTGTATTGCTTTTAATTAAAGGTTATATTGCAAATGGTACTATGTCGGATGTAAAACCAATACAGTACTTTAGCCTATTACAGGACTACAAGTACCACAGCAATTATCATATTTTCATTTAGAACCTTGTCTTCCATTAAAATAGTTATACGCGCCATAGAAACCCAGAGAGTCTTTGTGTGGTTGAGACTGAGATTCATGTGTCTCCGTGAAAGTCAAAAATGTCACGAAATATACTCAGGGTATTACAAGTACCATTACAATCCATACTATGTCGTCGTATAAGTTCATTATAACCTAAAGGTTTAGTCTCATATGTCATACAGCGTTGCTATCAAACCACACAAAGTTAGGAAGGGGTACTGCCTACTCCGTTGCGCATTGTCATCTTTGGTCGCAAGCATTATCTGTCTTATACTGTACGACTTCTTCGGTCGCGGAAAGGTAAAACTCACATATTGTCTAGAATATCAACTTAAATGTCAGCGTCACATCACCTTTCCTTTTATATTTGAGTTATTAGACATTCGAAAAAAAAACGCTTCGTTCAGAAATGTTCAAATGAAGAAATTAACGTTAGCAATTCTATAGTGGTAAATTGTTGTTTTTAATTGAAGCACTACTTAATGTGATTAAAGATTTCTGTAACAGGATCTACAATCCTTCATGTATGAAATATTTTCGTGTATCGAATTATAGCCCAGATCCTAAAAACGATATCACTGAATTGGTAGCTAATTATAGCTCCGAACCCACGTTATTAGTCACTATTACATTATTTTTTTAAATCGGCCCCAGGAAAACGTTAAGTAATAGAAACCTTACACCTTGGAAGTCCACAGTGTGTTCATTATAGAATCGAGTGATTAAAGTGAAATTACAACTGTTAAGTGATAGTAAGTGACTATAATTGTGTGTCATTACAATACATGTAAACGAAGTTGTCAACTTATTTCCAAATTCATAGGAAAGTTTGCGTGCATAGGTATAGAGCAAAGAAACTCCGATCATTGTGCTCGGATTTTGCAGGTACAAAGCAAGGAAGGGCGCTCACTACAGTAGGGGAGGAAACAAACAATATGTTTATACGATAGCTAGCTAATATATGTTTCATTCTTTTCAATTTCAACATGTCTGTGATTTTTTTTATCATTTTAATAAATATGTTTATTTACACACGAGTGAGTTTTGTTGTTCTACAAACATGTTAATACTGATATGACAACATTGTGACAAGTTGACATGGTCCAGTTTGACAGTGTGACGTGATGATATGTTGACACCGTTATACGATGACAAGGCAATGTAGTGTAAGTGAAGGTTAACATGATGATTAGGTTTGATAACTAGATGTATGGTGACAAGTATGAACACAAGTGCTTTAATGGATTATCTGATCATGGTAGAACTCTTCGTGTTTACTTTTAGAGCCATATCATATTGTCACCACATGTCGTATTATAATGAGAAGG
>NW_018485688.1:0-7091 GCF_002113885.1 Mizuhopecten yessoensis | reverse complement strand
ATGCCAAGAAAACAAGGAGGGCTTACAGACATGAACAATGTCAAGGAAAAAAGAAGGGCTTATAAACATGACGAATACAAAGGAAACAAGAAGGGCTTACAGACATGAACAACGCCATGAAAACAAGGAGGGTTTACAGAAATTGAAAACGACAAACAAATGTGCTTAGATATTAGGCAAGTTTTTCAACTGACACTAAATCGAGAACACAAGAACACAAAAGAGCCCGCAAACACTTATCAAGAGCAAAAAAGAGCTCACAAACACTGATCAAGAACACAAGGATGGTTCACAGACATAAAAGTACACAGAAGGCTCAGATACAATACAATAATCCAAAGCTCAAGATTTAGTCACATGTATCGGCAAGTTCGAGAATCAATTATAAGTGACGTATACCAGGAGAAAAGAAAATGAAAAATAAAAGTATTGTGTCACGGCAGTGCTGTCCTTGTATTAGGGATGAACAGTCCACTACTTGGTTGCTTGTAATTAGGAAAAACAGCAACAACACAGTCTCAAATATTTATGCATTCTGACACATTTGGGCAGTTAATAGTCAGCTGCTAATAACATTACAACGAGCGAATAACAAGGGGTTTTAAATAATTGATTTCATGTGACAATGCCTGAAATTGTAAGGAAACAAATGTTGTTTTGGACATATTGAATATTCATACTAGATATGTTTTGTGATTGGCGGAAGCGTTTTAATGTCCGCCTTTGCAATACAAACATTTTGTACGTCATCAAAACGTTCAACAGACCAGATAATATATCGTACACAATGGGCATACAGAAAGTGCATTAACTCTTTTCAGGTACATCGTCAGTCACACATTATCGGTATGTGATTAGGCACTGAAAGTGTCTAAGGTTATTTTAGAGTTATGTACCCCTGTCTTTGATTTCAGACATGTAGATTTATATCATTAGGATAGTGAAGTAGGAGCAGGGTTGTTGTGTAATGTTCCATTTGTTGGTTTGTAATTATTCCAACCGTTATCATTTAACCTTTCTTTAACACTGTTATGGTGTTATCTGTGTGTTGTGTGTCTAACAGTTTGTTTAAATGTCACTACCGGTCGATGTTACGTGACGGTCCGTTGTTTTGTGACTTCCATTCCGTTGCTACGTGATTACTCGTCCGTTGTTATGTGAGTTCCAGTCCGGCTTTACGTGCATTCCAGTCCGTTTTATATGACTTCCGTTTGTTGTCATGTGACTTCCAATTCATCGTTATGTGACTCCCAGTCCGTTACAACGTAATAACCCGTCCCTTTTTATGTGACTGCTTTTCTGTTGTTATGTGACTTCACGTCCGTTGCTATGTAATAACCCGTCTGTTGTTGTATGATTACACGCGTCTGCCTTTAACGATTGTTCACCGGACGTTATGTGACTTCCAGTCCGTTGTTTCGTGACAATCTGTCCGTTGTTACGTGACTTCCGGTCTGTGGTATGTTAGTCGATAAAAATCTGACATTTGGCCGGTAATTGATCTGTTTGTATAAACATTAGAATCAACAGTGCACACATGGGATAATTAGGCTATATATCCGCATTATAGCCTTATGTACGCAAAATCTGGTGACGTCGCTGGAATGGTTAGTCTTCATTTTGTTCTAAAATCCGGATCGATCACGGACCGGTAATTGAAATAAATTGATGTGAATTTTGTATAACACTGGTAAAACAAACTGCTTCTGTGACAGTATAGACTTTCTCGGCCGTGGTAATGGTTAGTGTCTCAACATCAGACCCAGGTCGAAAGGGTTAATATCTGCTGCAACGAGATAATTATTTTCTTTCTGGCGGTAAAGTATTACCAGAATGAAACAAGAAATATTTAGCCAAGATCCTAGGATACCAGTTCAACCTTTACACATTATTTTCAATATTTAAAATAATCGAACATTGGCGCCAACAATTATGTTAGTTTGGAATATATAAATAAGGAAAGAACATTTTTATGACACGACCTAGCGATACACAGAATGCACACATCAATCTGTCTTTGATCTCTGTCTGTCTATAGTTCTCTATTGTCAGAAGAGAATAATAAGCAAAACGTATCAAATATCTTTAGGTGCTTCCTGAAACTGAATTACATTTATAAAATGTTTCTCACTTTATTCGCACACAAAATCACCTTATCTCCATTTAAAAGTGTAACTAAACAACCCATACCAGAACTATCTCTATAATTCTCAACTGAAGGTTTCCTTGCTTATGCAAAGGAACCAAAAAGGATTTTTACACGGATATGGATATATTGTAATATCAATAATCGCATTTATAAATCTGGTGCTGAACAGTATTATCACTATACTACATATACTATAATTTGGTAATTGTATTGGTCAGTACATTATGGGTTATATGCTTTCCTGTTTCAAAGTTTCGAACTGCAAAATCGTCCTTTTGATTGTAATTGGTTTAACCATCTGTTGTAATGACCGTAAGTAAGGATGTTAGTAATGTAAGTGCATCATTTCAATTGTATTTACAAACATATTGTTAATACCAATAGTACAAAAGCTTTTAACAAAACCAGTCAAATTACCTGGATCCTTCATGTGGGAATCCAGATTATTCATACTCCATGATTATACCATAATCTTGATTGGGTATATTTTCCAGTTTATACGACACATGCGTTCCTCACCCAAACGACAAAATAACATTGTCTGTCAGGACATATTTTTCTCTCTTCCAGGAGATTATTTTTATACAATTTCATCCAGTGTTCAAGGTGATTTTCATGTATCTGATTTAGCTTTTCCATTATCAAATCTACATCTTTTTTGAACGCTTGGTATATAAAATGTCAAGCTGCAGTACATTGTACCTGAGGAGGGTATGTCATAATTTGTCTCCTGAAAGATCATTCCAAACTATATGCGTTTAACAAGACCACTGAGTGGTTAAATAATAACTGGTTCCTCATAGGAACAAAGTAATGGAGTTATTTTTCAACATGATCAAAGAGATAATTCGATTCCTCAACAATTAAATATTGAATCTAAGATGTTCTACCTGCATCAACTATTGCATAACGAGCCGAACTAGAACCTGACTTCATGGAACATGCAAAGTTGTCGAACTTACCTAGATATCTTCGGTTCAGTATTCTTAGATTCATGGAAAAGCATATTCGTAGATTTAATTAATACTTTTCTGCAGATTAACAGTCCTATGAACTTTTGTCGTACAAGAACGATCATTTTGGTAGTACATTGTAACAAATTCAATATGATGCCACCTATTATTATTTGTTGAAATAATGACATGCATGTATTCTGACGTCACCATCATCATCAGCATTTCCCTTTTGAGATATCAAGGTTGCTTGAGATTCTAAGTTTGTACCGTCATTACCATAATGAGGCGAGGCTAGTGGCACACAGATGATACAAAGGTATAATTACATTGCATATAGCTGCTTCGTCCAAAAGGAAGATTTGTCTTACTTGAACAATAGTCTGTTAATTTACACTTTGTGTAATAGAAGTTTAGAAATACATTATGATACCACTTATTCCGTGCTTTTTTTCATAAAATTTTCTCCATTTTCATATGTATCATATCCCCGGAACAATATTTTATTTATAGGTGATTTTCAGTCGAGGTTTCAGTAGGATAATTAATCATGGCTTACTACACTTCGACATGAGTTATAAATGTTTTCTTGCTATATTTCATATTTTGCGGAACCTATTAACATATTCTGTCAATCTAGAATAAGTCGAACACAAGAATGACTTGAAGCATAAATAATTTCCTTTTCTAAGTTCACAACTACCGCTTTATATGGAGAAGGACAAGTCACAGTGAAATACACATGGGCAATCAATATACCTGGATCGGAACATTTACATCACTGTGTGTTTCACATCCCGGTGAACGGGTCTGTAGCTGCCGTGTTTGATTATGTCGAGTTTTTCTGTCACACAACAGACGACAACACGTGTCATTAAATGTTTAGAAATCATCGGGAAAGTTGTCCTACTTTTGATATATGATGAATCATGTTATCTGAGAATATGCAATATATGCCTTTATTCTATATTTGCGCGCTGTCTTGGCCCTCTCTCCGGTCATTCATTTATGTTCCGCGTATGCATAGCATGCAAAGTAGAAATGTTGAAAAGTATTTCTGCATCCGATTTCAAAATAATAAAAATATTACATGACAATGGGCTCTCGATCTTAGTTTGAAAACGAAGTCAGAAAAGATAATTTCTAAAATAATGAGTCTTTGCACGGTTGCGAAAGATTGCTAGAGATTCAATTAAAAATAACCATAATGTGATTGTGAATAGCAACTAGAACGTTCACCAAATGTATCACATATATTTTGCAATATGACAAGTACGGGAGTTATTTCAGAAAATCAATTACAGGACGAATGAGGACAGCAATCTCAAATTGTCAAGTGGCCGTTGGCTTGATGTTTCTAACCCATTTCAACAATCGGCATAAACAACATCATATCACGTGCAAAGACAGTTACGTAAAAAGGGTTGACGCAATCATTTAAAAGAACGTCCTGAATATTTACAATTCTTCTCTAGTAAGGAACCAAACCAAACATGCTCATCTCCAGCTTTCTAAATGCACAATGTAAACACATCAATTGTTGATTACCCAAACCATGGCTTTTGTCGGTGATCTTTTGGGAACAGGACAGAAACGCCATAACCTTTCTATCGTTTTATCATGATTTCCGTATAATCTACTAGGTACTGCTGACAGCGGCACGTGCAGCATTGCTTGGTTCCGGTCCTAATTTGTTTCCACCGGTGGTTGGGCCAAGGCAATGACACAGTTACGGTGAAACAGCGTGGTGTCTATTGCCGTATATTGATAATATACTGCAACTTTACATGAACGCGTTAAGTAATAGACGGAAACTTGTTTTTTTGAAATCATCGTTTCGGTTTATCAACGTCACTTAACATTTCATGTGAAATGGAAAAAAAATGAAGGATTGGTTTGTATTCATTGGTTTGAACTTCCTTTAAACAGCAAATGTCATTTGAAGACGTTCATCTATGCCGAGTGCTACCTAACTGAAATGCCATGCCGAATCCTCCCAGCATAGTTCGTGTATCACACCTAGTCACATTAAACTGACAACGGGTTGACAAGCTGTTAAGGACTTTGGCATGTTCTGGACTAGGTACAGAGCCCATTTGCCTTCCTCGCTTGGACGAACGTTCAACACTGAGGCCAAAGGTGACGTAGTGCCAAGGAAGGCTAGGCATTTTTCGTATTCTTCAATTAAGAACTTGTTGATCCAATCAATAGTAACTGAGAAAAGACTTAATTTGAAACGTCCTATCAGACTCCTCTTTTATCAGAATAATGTGATAACGATCGTGTTGGAAATACAAGGCAACAAAAGTCATAATTTTATGAGTCATTTGCATCATCTGATAAGTTTAAAATTGGGTTTCTGTCAAACAATTGGTTTGAAATAATTACGAAATGTAGAAAAGCAATATGGCAGTACCTTAATTGTAAAACTGAAACTTACAATGTGTAGTAATATGTGCAACAAGACAACAGATTATTAAAATGACAATCTGAAGAACTATCAAATTCAATTGTGAAATACTAGTCGTAAAAATTCTTACCTCACTTAGGAATGGGTTCCCAATCGACGTGCTGGTCGAACAAACTTTCAGAACAAAATGCTAGTGAGCTGTGGCGACCACCGAGACACAGTGACTCCTGCACGCTCCAAGGAACGAAAGGACATGGCTTTCGACGTATGTTGTATTTGTTGTTAGCCTTGTGTGTGTATTGTTATTCCGTTTCCCCTCAGTCACGGTCAACATTGGCTGGTCTCCAGCACAGAAATCTTTATGTTCCTTACCTAAAGTCCCATGTTATTCGTTCAGGCAAAAGCAAACACATTGACGTTTTTCTCACTGTGTTCAGCAACAGCAGCAGCAGCAGTAGCGGCAGCGACAGCGCCAGTACTAGTACTATTACAGCTGGCTCGCTACTACCTGTACAGCACTGTCGATACGGACTCTTACTGTGTAAACTGGCTCAGCTATAGGTAACACGTGTCGTATATCCAAACCCACGCGCCTAGATATATAGCCACATTCACAAGCGTGTCAAGTCTAGGACAAATACCATAAAATATAGATCAGAAAAGGGATCCGGACGAACGGCAATATCACCGAAATAACCTCAAACACCTGCCTGATGGTGACGATCACACTGTTGTAATGATAGTTATAGATAGAGCAGCACATGTGTTACAGTAGAGGAACTTATGTCGGCTTATAACCATAAAACAACCGTTGCCAATTAATATGAATATATAGATGGAGCGATCCTCCATGATATAGAAACATGACATATGAGATTCTTGTAGCGTACCATTTTCTGTAGATATATCGCACCTCACACAAATCTGAAAGGATACGCTACATACCTCAAACTCCTGCCAGTGATCTCTGTGCGTTGAAAGTTATATATGTGATGCAGTAATTTTCTAGAATAATCAATACTGTATAATTAAATGCATGTATTAGTATGTGTGAAAAAAATTAGCATAGCGATTAAGAATGGTTTTAATGTGAATTGCATCATTGAATGTGAACAACGTCCTGATTGATTATGCATATTCAGAACATGTAGTTTTGCTTAACTGCGTCAAATATCTTTGATCAAAGTGTTCGTGCTACCATTATCAGTTAATATGTCGATCCCCCTATAGATGACATCAATAAGTAGTTCAAACAAGCCTAGCTGAATCTGAATTTGAAATCAAAATTCTGATAGAACATTTCAAAACTAAACGTATTTAATTCGTATGAAGCAATTACATTTATACCTTTTTATCCTATCCGTAAAATTGGCGTAGTTGTCGTTTGTACGCATAAGGTTCACGATAGTCTCCATGATTCTCTCTGATCGTAACACATTGTAAAAAAATACTTCCCTTGTCATACAATAGCCATTATTTTTCTCCCACCTTTTGTCTTTTGAATTGTCTTCAGTTTAACATTTTCAAGATTTCACCCTCAGACTAAGATTTCTCTGTCACCCCTTAGATTAAGATTGCT
>NW_018485687.1:0-7083 GCF_002113885.1 Mizuhopecten yessoensis | reverse complement strand
GGCCAGTTGGCCTAATTACACAGTATCAGATTGAAAACATACTGAGATTGAGCCAAGAATTGGAATCAATGACGTTATGCCTGATGCAATGCTGCTTGAATTGTGACGTAACTTGAATGACATGAAATTTTTGGAAAAATTGCAATACACAGATTTTCAGAAAGATAAAGTCTTTAGTTGTCTTAAATAAATAACTGTAGGGATATAAAGCCATTAAACTCATTTGTTTAAAAGGGAGATGAATTGCAGGATAGTAGAAATTTGAGAATAACCAGCAGTGTTTAGTTTCCTGGGAAATCATTACCTTTTTTAATCCTGATAAATGCTTTCTTCTTGGTTCAAATTTTGTGTTCATGTTATTTATCATTGGGAAGGGACAGAGTTCCAGTGTGTAGATATATGGGATGAATCGATTATGGGAGAGATTTTTTTTGTGTGTGATCAGAATAAGCCTGGAGCTTCCGCGTGTCGTAGATCACAAAGCCAGTCTCCGACTTTATGGAATTGACAACGAAGGCCAAAATGGCAAATATTCTAATTGAATGTTGTCTGTCAATCAATCAAAGCCACTAATTGCTTCCCATTTCCCAGTCTTTTGCAAATCAATTATTGGGCATTATTTGAACTAGCCGATGGCTACTGGTATACAGTGTGCGGGTTGGCAGAACCAGAACAGTTTCTGCTTACATTAGGGAAATCTTATTAGAATGAAATTGTTATAAACATTAAATAATTTTGACAGATTCTCTTCTTACGCATAAAAGTTATAAGGAGATTGAGAAACACATTTAGAATGAGACCAATTACTTAGTATTTATTAATTAATCGTCAAAACTTTTCGCACAACATAAATCAAGACGACACGTCAGCTGAATAGGAAGTTACTAAAGTTGTCAAACACTGTCTGTGATACAAGTGAAATGTTTCATACGATTTGGTATTTAGACAGGTAAATTGCATTAATGAATATTCAGCATGAGAGCGTTTCAATCCATTATAGTGATGTGGCATGCTGATACTGACGTCACATATAGGACCTCTTGAGAACCTGACGTCTCCCTCTTGGCTGTTTTATCTCCCAGAAAACAGTCTGACGTCAGCTAGTGCTCCCATAGCCTTTGACATTTAACTGTGAAAAATAGTTTTGAATGTGGAGCCCTCAACCTCCCTGTTGGCTTCTATCACTATCTGCCTCTGCTGGAATATCATGACACAGATATTGATTAAATGTACAGATTTATGTGATTCCAAGTTTTTTTGGGCAAGATAATTAAATAGAACTTTTTTTTCTCTTTCACTTTCTGTGATATATATGAAAGTCTGGTACACTGGTTGTTTGATTTTCTTGAATAAACTCATTCCACGTATAAATCTAGAATTCTACACAAAATAAATGTTTATTCAGTAAATCTCCAAATATTGTTTATTTAAATCCTGACACAATTCATTTGTGAGAGAGCTAGTTCTAAAGCTGGAATTTTATCTTGTTACATGTTGAATAAATTTGAATATGTGTTGTAGGCTATTGTGTTACTGAATAATATCCCACTTATTTGCATGTATTGGTAAGAAAGTTGGGCTCCTTCAGGATTTTTTCCCTACTTCTTACTAAAGTACAGTTAATATAAACTTTTCTCTTGAAGTAAGACTCTTTCATGATTATTTTACTGACATCAAAAGCAGAGTTTTATAATTTTCAAGGTTTCTAATTACTTGAAAGTGTACTTCAAGAAATGCTCTTCAGAGCTAATGTTTCATGTTACACATATAATATACGACAAAGTTCCTTGTATCTTGTAGTGTCAGTGTATCACTCCAAATATGCCTTAGATATCGACCCTAGAGCAATACCTTGGCTAGGTGAGAGCATGGACCTTAATACCAGGATGGTTTCATTGTTGGGCATAGGATGACTAACCTATGTTTCGGTTCATTTAAAATCTGCTCATTGCTACATATCAACAAAATTTAGTTAACACTCAATTAAATCCATTGAGAAAAAAGATATCAGGATAATACAAAGTCATCATGCATGTGGTGCTAGGACTACCTGTAGGCTTCGTCTCAATGGTTTCTGATGTGTTCCATTTCTATCTGAATATCTTTGTCCGATAGCAGGGACAGGAGTATTTGATATAGCTGATAAGATGAGCACGTCGGAATGGATACTTCCCTGAAAGGACAATAACGCTTCGGCCTGTCTTTCTGGTTCCTTACTTACGTTACATACAGGTAGTAGAAATGCTAGGGGAGTAGAGACTTGACGAGCATAATTGGACAGAAAATTGAACTACAGGTAGTAGAAATGCTAGGGGAGTCGAGACTTGACGAGCATAATTAGACAGAAAATGAAACGGTACTTCACTAAGCCTTAAAATTTTGGCAATTACGTTTATTCCAAATTTAGATTGTGAAATAAGTCCATAAAGGGTATATATAGGTGTAGTTGGTTTAAGGTAAAGGTAGTTACAGACTAGCCTGTAACCCTATCCTGTAACCCTATCCGAGCTCTCCTGTTACAGCGTAACATCGCTTCCTATGGGGTAAGCGGCCTCATTCTTACTCCATACACATATCCTTGTCAAACTTACTTACGTATATATATTTAATCAAGAAAATCTGGCATTAGAAGTGTTAAGGGATGTAATTTATTATTCATTATTTTTTCAGTGATAAATATTCATATGGGACAGAATTTGCACGCGTTGACTGTAAATGTAGCTGTCCAAAGATTATGTATAGTGTCTCATTTATTTAAAGTGTCATATATCTCAATGAAGTTGAAGGGTATTTGTCAAAAGATAGAGGGCAAACACCAAATATGAAAAATGATGCCTGGTCTTGTGATGTTGTAGCTAGGAACTGCTGTGAGGGATACAGTGTTAACATTACCTTTCTGTTACAGAAGACTGTGCTGTAGTAACTCATATAACGAACAAATACATATATCGACAGATTTCAGTAAAAAAATAAAATTCAAATCTTCATGCCAATAATAGCACCATTGGGCTTTGTTTTGAAGGTTTGACAGTTGCGCATTTAGAAAGACCAGACGTCTTCGTTTTAACTATTCAGTATTCGGACTACAACCAATGCTTATTGGTTCAAACCAGACAAACTGGGACAACTTATCTTCATACCATCGTTTGCTAATATGTCTGTACATGCATGGAGGTCTCATTTGCAACCTCAGTATAATCTCCCTGTGTTCTTTACGAATGTTCACCTTCATTGGATTGAAACAATTTTGAGGACTTAAATATTTGTCTCATAGCATGGATATGAATATGTGAAGGTAGCTATCTGCTGTTTTTTTCCTATTTTTTGAAAGATTTGAATTGTTATGGTTATTTTTGTAATTTATACCACCAGTATAAAAACATCCGGAATAAAAAAAGTACAAGTTTTGACGTAGGCCGAATTCATAATAAGAAGCTGTGGTAATGCTCACATTTGTTAGGTGGTTGTGTTTGTACATAGTGGTATTGATAGGTAAAACCTTTAACCCCTATATTTGAAAGTATACCCATCCTATGTAGCACAAAAACCCCCACATGGCCCAGGTAAGCCTACAGCACTTCAGAAAGGATTGAAACATATCTTCAACAGCTGGTCGCCCTCGATCTGTTGTTTTATCCCAAGTCGACGTGAAAAATGGACTGTCAGGGTCAGAACAAGAAGATCACCTTTCTCTTGATCGATTTAAGCATACAATAGCTAAGTCATGGAGTAAAAACATTATTTAAGTGTTTGAAAATTAACAGCTTGTTATCTTGTGACTCTTTCTCCATAGTTATTCAAATAAAGCGGCTCGGGAGTAATAATGGCAACTGAATGCTGTACATATATAGCTAGCTGTTAAAAGAAATAACGGCATCATATTTACATCATCTTTTGTATATATTCCATACAATGATTTGTACTATGATACTGTTACACTACAGAAGAAAGTGATGGTTAGACATTGATGGACTAAGTACCCCTTCAAGTGTTCCAGTGACTCAGGCCCATCCTTTCCTACCATTGTTTCTATGGGACGTGTACTTTGGGTGATGATCTACCTACGTTCCTGTCAACATTTGTTTGTTTTTGACTCTATTGTTTCATTCGCATTATCTGTTTTGTTGATCTTAGATCAGATTTTAGTTGTGCTTAATGTGCAGAATTTACTACAGGGACATTTAACTCTAGAACACAGCAGTCAATATCTGGTTCATTGTGTAATATATAAGGGAATTGTGTAGAATGTAGAGTATGATTTATAATAAGCAGGTGTAATAAAATCCTGTGTACAAAATCCATGCTTGATGTCAAGTATTCCCCAGTAAATTCTGTTGAGTGACCATGTATTTTTCCATGGATGTACTCCTGAAATTGATCTTATATTGAAAATTAAACAAAAAAGAATAACTCTCCATCAAGTTATTTCTTTAATATGAACATAAATCTGACTGCAGAGGAAACTTGCTTGTAGTTTATTGGTGATTTGCGTATAGATGGCATGCAGTCTTCATGCTTGGGATGTTCCTCATAGGTTTTGCTGTGTAATTTGTACATCCGGATGTCTGCCAAAAAGACATATGTACTGATACAGACATATGTCCTATTTCCAATGTATCCAGTTAATGACACCCCACTTTCCATAATTCTTCCCAGGATCAGACAAAACATGTACAATTTCCATTGATAATTGGCTTCCCGTTCATGTCTTTTGTAAACACTCGCCAGAGAAATATCATATTGGTCTTTATCGCTGTATCGTAATGGAAACCCACATGTTTAATTCAAGCTGTCGGATCTTATCTTCCTATCTCAAGATGTGTTGGGCACCCCCACATATGTTTCATGCAGGGTTATGTAATCCATATTTAGCATTAGATCACTTGGACCAATTTGAACATTTGTCATAAGAAATTCCCATTCTCAGTTACAATTAAAAATATACGAGATGTCTCTTAAAAAGAATGGCTGATGCAAAATTGAAGTCCTCTGAATCACCACACAACTGTACTAAACTCATAGCAGTTAAGTAGTGACAGGATTTAGTTAATACTTTTATCTTGTGTAAATCTGCTTCTTTAAAGAGAATAATCTTTTTTAGTTATTTTGCATTAAGTATTCAGCAGGCAATCGCAGTACTGCTGGGAGTACTTAACAGGGGATGTCCACTGGGACAGGGATTTGTTTTATTTCACAAACTCTCACTTCTGATCAAAGCCACAGGAGAGGCAAAATCTACCACCTTCTCAATGCAAGCGAACTGCTTCTTCTGGCTGTATGTTGAGGAGAAATCCAAGACTAATTAAATCAGGAAAAAGAAATAACACTCATTGGTGGACTGGCCAGTTTGTGGTACCAGCAGTCTCACTGTCACGTAAATATCAGATATTTATGAGAGCTCTTTCTTTGGGCATTGATTCAGTTGTACAAAATTAATTATCCGTTTGAAGATGCCCATGCATCGCATGTACAGGCGTGATTAGATAATGCCCCGGCTGGAGGCATGGCCTGACTGTTCAGAAAAGGTTACATCGGATTGTAACCGGTATATATGAGGTTTGGGAAACAAATATGGTACAAGAACCTTTGCAGCCTTCAATTTTACATAATTGTTAGGTCACAAGATTACAGTGATTCAATGATAATGCTAGTTAATTTATTGTTAGGACACATATAGTAGAAGTGTGGGTTGTATCGGTCATTATTGACAAGAATTGGACAGTGTTTTGCCATGAACATTATTGACAAAAAGTGGACAATCTTGGTCATCAGTCATTGATTCACTATCGACAAAATGTGGTAACTCTTACATTGGTCACTACTGACAAGACGTGGGCACTCTCTTGCCATGGTCACTATTGCAAAAAGTGGGCAGTTTAAGTCATTGGTCAATGATTCACAATAGACCAAAAATGGACAGACACTCTTTTACATTGGTCACTAATTGACAAGAAGTGAAGGGAACTCTTGGTCTTAAGTCACTGACTCTATATTGACAAAAAGTGGGTATTCTTTAACATTTGTCACTATTGGAAGAAGTGGTCAGTCTTGGTCTATGGTTATTATTGACATAAATGCTGTCATTGATCTGTAGGATTCCTGAACAGCTTTTCTGTTGTATTGCACGATGTGTGGTGCTGAGGGATTAGACCTAAGTAAGACAACAGGGGTGGTAGGCCTGGTGCTATTACTTCCTATCAACACACAACTCCGCCTCTCCCTTCCCCATGTTTAGTTTCAGGAAGTTGGTTAACGAATCAATTCTAATTCTGATGTTACGTAATATTTTGCATATGGCTTCAGTTCTCACAACAGCCCCAAAGAACAATACACTTGTGCATTACAAGAACAAATTAACAACCGTAACACCAACGCACGCAACTGAAAATAATATAATTGCAGGCACTTCCCTTGCTGACGATGGGTTCTATGTTTTATTTTCCATTAATAGGCTTTTTGTTTTCTTGTTGCTGATGTAAGGAACTTCAAAGACTTCATCCATCACACCCAATTTTATAACAGTGTACACAGAAGATGTCAATACTATTCTAATTGAGTAAGTTATCACGAGCAATATTTCCTTTACTATCCAAGCGATATTGAATTGAAACATTACTATGAGACAACATCTAAAGCAGGTGCTTCATTAAGTTATACTGATGCAGTTAATGGTGTCTGCTGGTGATTTGTGGCTTTGCAGAATCAACCTTAGACATTTATTTGCAATAAAACATGCTGTAACGTGTTGAATGGTTGACATGTTTATATGTAGCCATGATATGGCTATTCACATCATTTCCTTGATATAAAATAGATTTAGCGTTCTGTGAAGGAAGTTGTGCGATTTCCTTATTTCCTTCTATTTTAGTGATGATATAGGCCCATGTTGCATGGAGGCCCTCCATCACTTGTCTCGTTACCCAGCTTCTTAATGGAGATGACCTTCACCCAGAGATGTACAGACCAGTCAATGTGTTAAAGATGCTTAGCTAAGAATGAATTATTCTATTGACACCCAGGCTGTCTTTAACCCATTCACCTCTAAAGTCACATTCAAACCTTACCAAATCAAAGACTTGGCAA
>NW_018485686.1:0-7079 GCF_002113885.1 Mizuhopecten yessoensis | reverse complement strand
GTGACGGGCGTATTATATACCGCTCGCGGTAACCTTGTTTTATATTGATATATATGCACGTTAAAACAGTAGGTAGACAACGTTATTTACATGATAGTTCACAACAAATATAAAACACTTACGTAAAACAGTTTAATTAAATGATTCACTTACAATTTCCTGTTTGTTTGTTTTAAAAATGATGTTCAAAGGTTTACGCAATAAAATATGACTCCACTGATGACTTATTTATAAAAAAAGTAGATTGAGTGAATTTTGGGGAGAATGTTCTCGGTCTGGTACATTGTGTAAACAAGTTTGCTCGGTAAATGGTGATTTTTACATCCTCTGACCCAATTATGGTTATAATATTATTGGGGTGATAGCGTCAACATAAAATAAAGTTTTAGATCAGGGATTAATCTCTATAAAACTGAGGGATCGTATGATGTATTTCCATTTGGCTGAGGAAATGTCAATTCTCACATCGTAATTAATACAAATATTTTGTTTACACTTGATACAACAAAATGAGCCAACAATATACAGTTCCTAGTCAAAGTGTTATTTCCCAACCCACATATACTGATATGAGGACAACATTAATCACCAAAACCAAAATTGATATGAGGCCTTAAGCAATACCAGATGGGAATATGACGTCATTTATAATATATGAATTCTCACTCCCGCAGAATACTCTGAAGAACACACATTCATTATTTATTGATTACCTGGAAAAAGTCTTTCATCCACATCTATTGAACATTCCTGACAATGTTTGGGATGTTTAAGGCGACAAGTAGGGAGTATATGTTAATGAGAACTTCCCCAAGAATAGAAAAAAAACATAAGATGAAAAGACCAAATAACGCTGGCATTTGCCCCAACTTAGTGTCCGGCTTCTAAGTATTGCTAAGAAGTTAAAAAATACACTTCGTCAATGTCCATATCAACACGGATCATTAGCTATTGAAATTTATGTTAGAGGCAAGTGTCAAACCTCTAAATGTAAAAGGAGAACTTGTAAAAAGTGATTGAAATATGATGAAACATCGCTATTTTGTTTTTCACCCTGTATCAAATATTGTCCCTCCAACTGAAGATCTCAGACTAACATTGGTATCTTAGGTTGATACGAGCCTAGATATGTTTGATATAACTGAGGGATAGTATTTTCAACTTAAAGAGTGTAAAATGTCTCCATATAAATTTTGGGACAGAAATTAAGCTATAATCGCAGAAGTGACGTCTTAAAACATTGAAACACAGTGTAATGACATGTTTATCACGTTATTTTAAAAGGTTTTTTTTTCGTTTTTAAATCATGCTGTGTGTGTGTGATTGAATTAGTGTACACAACTGATTAAAGCCATTTCAGCATGATTGGTTGTTCTCCTCTGCAGCTAAAAGTGTCATTGTTTTTTAATAAAATTGTGGGTTACTATATTTGGCTGTTTTGATGTAGATTGGGGATAATTTATTGAACATTACTGATAATGTTTTTGAGGTCCTCAAAAGCCTTACCTGTTGTGTAAGTAGTTTCCAAAATGCTATCATTTCAATTTTCAAGTGGCTGAGTATTTCTTTTCATCCCATATCACTTGGTGACATTCATTTTGGTGACCCAAGAAACGAGCAGATATTTTGATGAAAGAGAGACTTCTCGATATATTAACATCTTGGCATTTAGTTAATCGGCTATTTTTTTCAGATGCCCTGCTTAAGATTGCAAGGATGGAAGGTATTGGGGCATTGTGGAACGGCACTCTTCCGTCCATCGTCTTGGCGTCCAATCCGTCCTTACAGTTTATGGTGTATGAGGTGGTGAAACGATACTTTCAGAAACTGATGAAGACAAAGGTATGTTACTGTAAAATATACGCAAGTCATGTACACATGTTAACAAGAACAAGTTGAAATTAGCCAAAAATCCAGATGGTTCGACTATCATCTTTAATTTTTTTTTAAAGAAACAGTCATTCATGAAATTGATAGACATTTTTATGGAGAAAAGGAAAGTGTGCGTTTAATAGAGCACATCGTATTTGTTATCAAGACCTTTGTGTGTGTGTTACGCACATCTATCTAGACCATTATATATTCTACTATTTAGTACCAGCAATGAGGACGTTTTACACAAATACAAAAAGAATCTTGATATGTAGATAACAGACGATAAAGTTGTGTTATTTTAATCTGGCGTTGTTAAATTGCAATGAATCTTGAAAAACTAAATTTTGTCATGCCGGTAACTTACCTTATAAATTCAAGGTTTGATTGATGTTTCCTCTGTTCTGATTGATTACTGGTGAACCTGTACACAGGGCCAGTCTTTTTGACATTTTTTATGTTTTATTATAGGACCTCAGTGGGTTCCTGTACTTTGTTATTGGGGCCGTTGCCAAGGCAACAGCTACCATCACAACATACCCTCTTCAGGTTGTGCAATCACGTCTTCGGGTAAGATGAACTTTTTATCCAGTAATTATTTTAGCATGTATTTATAAAGTTATATAGACATAAACTGCGTGTTGTCACTGGACTGAATATGAAAGCCAAAGGAATAAAAATAGAGGATACATGCAGTTTCAGATGTTATTTTTATTTATTGTTTTTGTGTCAGGCTGGGTACAACAAAGAAGAAAGATCTGCAAGCATATTAAGCAGTTTGAAAGAGCTGATTAGGTAAGTATCACTGTTTGTACAGTATACATTGTACAGTATTGATAATGATACAATTTATAAAAACCGAAGAAGTATTTTGGGGCAAACAAAGGACACGACCTTATCTTGAATTTGCCATGAACCAGTGACAACTGTTTGGTTGAAGATACACGACATCCTACAACAACTTAAATCACAAACTCTTATTAGAAGGTTATGTCTTTTATCAGCTCAATAACAGCTATCTGAATATCTACTGCAATTGGCTCTTCTGTTAATAGTTGAAGAACATTTGTATGTCGAATGACCTTGCAATGCTCTCAACATATGTAAGTTTTAATCGAAATCTGATAACCTTAATGACATCACTACGTCAACGTCAGCTTACGGTCGATACACGATGTTAAAGTGATATGCGTCAAGGGCTGCACATTTTCTATGTTAAGGTTGTTTTTGGGGGGGTTGAACGTTCTTAAAAACAGCCAGGGTCATATTAGGAAGGATGCCTATGTAGACATCGCCTGAAACAGAAAGTATGTATATTCTGCAGGGGCCCCACATAAGTCCCCTCATACGATCATGCACCCGTTTCCATGTTAAGTATCTCTATCGTAATAAAGAGGTTATTGTCAGCACTGCAGTGAACCTTTTAATGAACAGGTAGTCCTTAAACGTGCCGGTTACTGCTGAACTTAGTATAAGAAACTTGTTTTGTGCACACGATATCACTGTTCTGGTATAATGACCTTGATTCACTCTCTTCCCGATAGAACAGAAAATACGAATTTCTGTTATACATTCTTCAATCTCGAAATCGTCTTCCTGTTCCTCTCTCCAAACCCATGTATCCCATGAATCCCAGAAAACATGAAACATGGACGTGGACGTAGCCAACCTGATATGAGAAAACATATGTTCAAAGTATTTTTTCAGACTACTCAAAACACTCGCAGCTTTGTCTTTCCGTTGATTGAATTGACGCTCAAAATTGTCCAAGTCAAAAGGCAAGGGGAACACTGAAACTCGTGGCTGACTGACACTGATGGACAAAGATCCTCATCTCATCTAATATTGATGTAACGGAACATGTATTTTGCCAAGTCACTACAGTGTTACACTAAAGTAAACCGTTCCAAAATGAAAGCAATTAGAGACAACATGAGGTCTTCTCATAAAGCTGGTGACAGGTCTCGTCTGCATCTCAACCTTATGTTTTCACCACATTTGGACTGATCAAGCTGAGAAATATCCTCCACAGAAACAGGGTAAAGCTCAATATATTGCTAACATGTACCATACTAAAGGTTTACGGTGTGGCATACCGGTACAAATGTATATGTTTTGACGGTTAGTGTTAAATCAAGCAGAATAGAACAACTTTCGTCGAGTTTGACCAAAGCACATACTTGTGGATGTTTCATCGTATCACTGAGGTTACTTTCTCAAGCATGACGTTAGAGTTTTCCGATGGTTACTGGCGTAAGATTGGCACATCTAATAAGACTAACCGGTTGTTCCGTCTGGATGTTTTACTCTATAGTATTTGATGACCATGCATCTAAAGTAGAATGGCATGACCAATCTGGTACACTGTAAGAACATTGTTCCAAACCGTTCATCTGTCGTATTCATTGAAAAACACCAATAATATCAATTCCAAAAAGTTTAGGTACGTAGGTTTGTACAGAGTTGATGGCATAATAACAGGTATTCAGTCCACCCATATATCGGCAGTTCCTTTCATTTTATGGGCAAAGACGTCCCGCTTACACTTTCAAGTTTAGGATAGCCTACTTTACTGATGAGTCATAGAAGGACAAAACAGCTGTATGATGAAGTGTAACAATTTTTTGGCATATTTAAAGGTGCACTCACCTGCGTGTGTGTGTTACATGTACTTAACGTTAATGTTGGTGACGTGATCCTAATGCAGACATTGGATTTCTGTAGTTGACCTTACAAGTTAAATATTACGCTGCTTAGAGTTAGTCCTCTCTCAACCCCTACCCAGCTGCTGTATCCAACTGCATTATGCATTTTCCTTCCATATCTAAAGCAAAATGACTTGGTATCCTATTAATGATCGTGCGATAAGTCAGTTTGCTGGCACTATGGGTTCTGATTACGATGTCTGTAATTTAGGTTCCACTATAATGCCTTCGCTTCTGACGGATGCAATGCTCTCTACTAAACTCCCACTGAAACTGCACTTCAGTGGACAATTGCTTTATAATACCTTTTAACACTTAAATCTGTTAGTATGTACTGGTGGACGCGTCGACTGACGTAGCAGTCTCGGGCATCTTTTAACTATTGTCTCACTGCTAACTCCAACGTCTTGCTCTTTTCCAAATCATGAACGGATTAAAAGTGATAGGATTTTTCAGGCTGGGATGTAACCCAATCAATAACATACATACATATTCATCAGACCCCCTTATTTGACCTAAGGAACTTATACCAACTGAGATTACTGTACAATACCAACATACTTTAGATTTCCAGGTGTCATAACCTATACCCTTGTTCTCCCCGGTAAACAGCAACATTGGGAAGTTACCTTGAAAATTGCCTTGGAAGGTGTTGGCAGCGTCTTTTTCCCTTTTTCCCTTAGCCAAATGCCATATGCCTTAAAATCTTCAAGACATCGATTGTTTAGCAAAGAAGTTTCTGTTTCCGAGAACCCTGTCATGATTTTTTGTAAGCACTTTAACGCCATACTATAAATAAATGGCATAACATTGTGACAATACCACCATTAAATCGTCTGTTTATGTGTCGAGATAGTTCGTACAGTTTATACTCACGCATGTTAAGCGTCTATTAAGCTTTAAAACCAAATCCATGATTTAATTGTTGTTCTTTAATATTGAATAACAAATATCATGCTTGTGAATGGTCACAATTGAAATTGAGAGAATATGTATTTAATTAATTATACAAATTGATGTTTTTATTTTATTCTATGCACTGATATGTCATGGACTCTCTTGAAGATACAGATGCAAATATAGTTGATAAGACTGAACTATAAGCTATATGAACATTGCTTGTATATACATGTACAGATTTCTCACCCTTTATATAGATTTTAATATTAAAGCATTCAATTTTCCAATCTCATACATTGTTGTTTATAATGTATAAAACCCATTACTGTTAATGATATAAAATTTGCATACTTGACCTACATTTTGTATGTATGTTAAGTACGTAAGCACTGTGTCAGTAAACGTTCTGCTCTCAACAGGCAGCAGGGTGTGAAGGGACTATACAAGGGGATGGAGGCAAAGCTGTTACAAACCGTGCTCACAGCAGCCTTCATGTTCATGATCTATGAGAAGATTGCAGCGACCATATTCAGCATCATGGGCCGCAGTCAAGGTCAAGCTTCTAAATGACCCTGAATGAAAAGTAGGAATCAAAATAGATATAGTACCATTTCTGTATAGGTATATTAGGTCAATTAATCTGTTTGAATTTTTCGGTGCCCAGATTGCAAAACAATGAACTTTAAAGTTAAGTTACCTGTTGAATTGAATATTGAATTTACAAAAAGCAAATATTTTCATGTTTTGGCTTAAGATATATAAACCTTTATTAGATTTAAACTTTGAATCGAATCTGAGATTTGGTTCTTATGATTGAAACGTGTTTGTGGATACTAAAAGGTCAATGTCATTTTTGACAACATCTTGAAGAAAAGAGAATTCGATCGATACAAAATTAGAGTTTATAGAATAAGTACAATATATGTATAGATATATTTCCACAATAAATTGTTTAAAGTTATTAATCAAAGATAACAGTCATGTTTTATCAGGTTGTGTTTTTATAGAGGTAGTCATGTGATAGTGCACTATTTATAGAAATAATGCACTATTTATAAGACTTATGAAATGAGTTTTTTTTACATTTATATCAAGTTTTGTGTTTATATTTTGTGTATACATGACTATATAAAAATTAGCAAAGTGCAATGGAACTGTTCTCATTTTTTAACTGAAAGTAAGTTAAGTGTTTATTTTAAAGAACAATTTATTTTTTTATGAATTCATGCTTTTAGAAATTCTGGAGTGTACCGGTGTAATGGTTACAGTTGGTTCCACATAGTCTACGACAATAACAGTCCTAGGACAATGGTCTGAAGGACATTAAATTAACAAATAATTTTTATAATGAACTAGTTTTATGTCTTCCTGTAGTTTGTAATCGGTGTGTTTTAGTGTGACACGGTTTACTTTAAACGTTCCATTGTGAATACTGAAATCCTGACAAGATATGGAAATATCTTTTTCCTTACGTTTCAGTATTTGATAAGATTCAGGAAATTTGTTTATACTTTTGCATCATTTGGTTAACATGTATCTATACTTAACTGTAGAAGTGCCGAACTAGATTCATCGCCAGAGACAAGATTTAGGGGCGGGGGG
>NW_018485685.1:0-7078 GCF_002113885.1 Mizuhopecten yessoensis | reverse complement strand
ATCATTTTCCATGTATTTTCCTAGAGCGCTAGTTTGTCAAGATCTTTTTTCATGTCAACCCATGTTTGTAGGCAGAATGAATATTTCACATATAAATAACAAACTACTTTTGCCTTTTTGTGTAATTCAAAAAAACAGGTAATAACAATTTTTTTCTAGAAGAATTTAAAAAATAAAGACTAATTTTCCCAAATCACACTATGCATGCAAGAAAAATTTGAGTAATCCTGTATGCATCAATTTGAAAACGTGTTATTACTGGTATGAAGCAAGTCCTTACTATCCAACTCTATCCATTAACGTTTGGGTGTACAATTACACCTTGTATGATCCCCCAAAACACCCTATTCCCTGTGTGTGCCCATAAGAGCCTTGTAAGTTACACATTACTGTCTAAGTTGTGTAGGAAAATATTGCGAATTGTATTTTAAACAATGTGCTTGGAACAATGTGCTAGAAGAGATTTTTGAAGTTAACTGAAACATGGAGTAAACCTAATGAAAATCCAGGGAAATCAAACAAATGTTTTGGGGAAACTCCAATTCTGTTCATTTGCTAAGTGACAGATACGTTTTAAAATTATCCAATTTGTAAAGCTAGGGAAAATATTGAGTTAAATTGTTACGTGAGCTTGTCATGATGTAGCATAAAGTTTCAAAATTTTAAATTGTTACCTGTTCTGTGTGAGGTGTTGAGACCCCCTGCTGAGTTACGTGTCTGTTTGCAGGTCATCGTTGTTGGATGAGAAACGCCGACTGGAGGCACGGTTACAGCAGGTAGAGGACGAGTTGGAGGATGAACAGACCAACGGTGAATTGCTGCTTGAAAAAGCTCGCAAGGCACAAATGCAGGTAAGAAGTCCGGCATTGTATTGACATATTTGTTATTTCTGCTTCAGAATTTTGTAAGGTGCTACTTTTGGATTTCAATTCATAGTTGTAATTTATTTCTTTCAAGGTTTTTTTTAGCCTCGTTTAAACATCAAAGAATTTCAATATTTTCAAAAAAATATTGAAATTCAAAAGTTACATGCATAGTGATTTTAGTTAAAGAAATATTAGAGTACTTGTTTGATAATTTGTGATATGTTCAACTGAGAACGTCTGGTTTATATGGATATAGTTTGATATTATTCCACTATTTTATTGACATTGCTGTTGATTGCAGGCAGAGCAAAACCTGGCAGATCTTTCATCAGAGAAATCAGTCACACAGAAGTTGGAGAACCAGCGGTCCTCCCTGGAGAGACAGAATAAGGACCTTCGGGAGAAACTACAAGACCTAGAGAACACCGTACGCACTCGCACCAAGGCCACCATCACCACTCTAGAGGGCAAGGTCGCTAACCTTGAGGAACAACTCGACAGTGAAACAAAGTAGGTCACACTGTCGGGTCCTGTGGAGTAAAGATTTATTTGTTTCAATGTTAAGTTTCCTTAAATATTTGTTTTATATTCCTGTACTATGCACACACCCTCCCCTTACTTTTTAGATTTAGTCCCCTACCGGTTGGGGGGGGGGGGCTATAGGTTGGCGTCATTCGCCTGTCCGAATTATGTTAGTCTGAAGGGTTTGTCCAGGGCATATCTTCAATTACTATTACGCCTAGAGTAACCAGATTAAGCATGCAAGTATGTCTTGGCAGGGGGCGTTAGGAGTACAAAAAGTATGTCTGTGAATATATATATCCCGAGATTTACAGCTGGGTAAATAAAGTTATCATAACTGGCAGGGGACTATGGAATGCCTTGCAATATTTTTTCTTGTTTAAGATGGGGTGGGTTGAGGGAACATAGTTTACACTTTGTCTGCTCCATAACTTTTGATTACCACAAGACTCTTAGATGTGCATGTCACAACTAGATGGCATGAAACTCTGCCTTTCAATACCATAGACCCTTTTCTTAATGTCAAGACATGTCTTACGTGGTTGTACCTTCATTGGAACTGAAGAGGTCGGGCTTGGCTTGTTTTGTTTACTGACTGTATCAGGAGATTTGCACAGGTTTAGACAAGTTTATAGAGATGTTAGCTAAGTGTGTTGTTGTTTTTTATCCAGGGACCGAACAAATATGCAGCGATCTGTTCGTCGATTGGAAAAGAAGTTGAAAGAGATGGTGTTACAGGCTGAGGATGAACGTCGCCATGCAGACCAGTTCAAGGAGCAGGTAACTAATACTGCATTGCTCTTAGTTCACACCAAACATTGTACATTGTGATCAGGTTAACTGTAGAAAAACTCGAGATGCGTTTTTCACTAAAAATATTTCTCAAGTTTTTATCCAGGAGCATGAAATTCTTTATGCGAATTTAAGTTAATGAATTATGATAATCAACAGAATGACAAGATGAACAATCGTGTACGAGCTCTGAAGCGACAATTAGACGAGGCAGAGGAGGAAATTACAAGGATGAACGCAGCCAAACGCAAACTTCAGCGTGACCTTGATGAACAAATGGAACAAAGTGAATCGACAGCTAGAGAAATATCTCAGTTGAAAAAATACAGGTGAGCTGAACTAATGCTGAAAGTTTTTCATCTCGAGGAAATGTAGATACCTGGTCATGGTTGTAACTTCCTAATCTAAATGGTGCTTGTATTTTGATATCGCCCATAATTGTATTCTAAATTGTACATTCTCCTTAAAAATGGCACCGTTTCATGTAGAGTTGACATTTTTCGTCATTTTAAGGAAAGAATATAAAAAAATAAGTATTTTTATTTTGTTATGAGGTATACAGTTTCCCAGATGTGTGAGGCATTGAAAAATACCGTACTACTAAATTTCAACTGTTTTCCATAATAAAACATATAATGTTGGGTCAAGACTTTGTCAAAATTCTGCTGAATGATTTGTAATTTTAACTATATTGAACTATGAAGTTTGTAGATGTAGATTTTTGTCCTCTGATGTACTAACAAAGTTCATTTCTATATTTTATACTAGGATTTTAGATCTAAGGTTAGGCAGTCTTTTTGTGTCAGTAATCACCTAATGTATGTGCAGTGTAATTTAGTTTCATTCATCAGCTTCACCAAAAAAGGCAAATGGTTTACTAGCTGTAAATCATTCATGTAGATATGTGGACCGTAACACTGTGTTGATTGATGCTACTGAAGTTTAGAGATTGTTGACGACGGAGTCTCCATCTTTGTTTACATTGCAAACATTGATTTTTGGTGGAGCCTCCGTCTTGGTTGATATAACGAGTGTAGAGATTGTTGACGGACTCACCAATTTCATTTACATTGCGAGCTTAGATTTTGGTGGAGCCTCCGTCTGGGTTGATATTACGAGTTTAAACATCGTCTAACAGTATGCATGTCGTGTGATTATCAACTAGAGTCTAGACTGTGCTTACGTAACTCAACAAAATGTCATTTGAACATTATTGCATTATGATAACCGCAGCGCCCCCCACAGTGTCACCAGTTAGTCGTATTATTTCTCATTAAGTCACAAGCACTTGCCTTTCCCATCAGCCTTGATTTAATTATTAGCACCACAAAATCATCTCAATTGACAGATTTTAGGACAGAACGGGCAACTCTGAAATAATTTCTAGAGATGTCTCATCAAATGTTTATACACCGAGATATCCCCTGCTTTCTTATTATGGTAGGTTACGACAGTTGCAAAATCTTTTGAGTGTTCAAGTGTCTTGAGGCTTGCATTCATTTCAATTCCATACTGTATTCAAAATCCTTTCCGTATGAATCTAGCAGCTCGTCACGGGGGAGTTGATGCCAGAGGTTAACTGTAATGAACAGGCGCTTGTGGATGGTAGAATGCTAGTTACGTGTGGTATAGCTATAGACGAGGGGGACAGACTGGGTTGTTGATCTGAGGTATGTGTGTTCCTAGCTACATGTACATTTCTGAATTCACAGATCGGGGGAGAAAGCTTCTAATTGATGATCTGACACCTGTTTGGTCAGACAGGTAAAACTCAGATTGATCTACCTGCGGCCTCTGCTAGCCAAGGCATTCTTAATTGCCTATTGTACGTCTTTGTTCCTACGTGAAATGCTTGCGACTTTTTGGCCCAGTGCATATTCCTAGTCGTGTATCATCATGTAGTTATTAATATTGTTTATCTGCCAAATGTGCATCAGAAAATCCTGAGTTAATCTAACTAATTTCCTGGAGCGCTAATAATCAATATATCTAGATTTTTTTAAAGGTTTTCTCTTTTTTTTTTATTGATTTTTGGGGGAATGCTGCATGAAGTATTTCTTATTTTCCATTTTAAGAATTTCTGCTTCAGCTTTCGACACACTAGAAGATGATATGTTGAACAATGTTTTAAGGATATGTCCCTGAACGAAGTATTTGTTAAGGAGAATAGATACAGTAGACAGTAGAAAGGGAAAAAATTTAATCTACGAAATTAATGTTTCTTTTGTCATATGTTTTTTGTATTTAAACAATGTACTTGATTTGTTAAATGTAGATTACATGGTAGTGTGCATGGTATGAAATCAAACCCATCGTAAGTTCTGCTTGGAGAGCACACATGGTTAGCTATTTTTCAAACAGTGTGTCCACCACTTTTACATAAAGCTAACTTTTGCCGAGATCACGAGTACTGTGACTGATTACCCTGTCCACCCACCTCAAACCCATCATCACCGTCTCACTGTTTGATGTGAACTACAAATGGTTTTCCTCCAGACATACCAGAAGTTGTTCAAAATCATTTGCATATATCTTTGAGGTGTGTTTTTCATTTGTCTCCGTTTTGATAATATATCAATTGTAAATTGAAATGGCCCTAGCATGGACAGAAATATTTATTTATCCTTGCATGTTTGAGTTTACTAGACAGTAGTCCATTCACATAGGGATGTAAAAGCATGTCTTGTCACCATATATTATTTCATAAAAAAAAGAGTCATAGTGTTTGTAATTATATGAGTTGTTCCTGATTGTCATCATTAATTTTATCAATTCATAATCTCACTGACTCGGCCATTGCCAAATGCTAATGCTTCATCGTTATTTTGTATAAAATGAATTTCCTCTGCTGCTGAATTGGTTGGGGCAGCTACCTCCCTTGCTTCCCCCTTTCAGCAGTGCATTTTGGTTAAATTCAAATGCTAGCAACAAGTAATGCAAGGTTTTCATAGCTATTAACACATTAGAGACTGGCAATTGCCTGTTAACTATCTAAAAGATAATGTTATTGTTTTGAGATCATGTTTGATGTTCAATAACACACAATCCTGACCCTGTGTTTACATTATCCTCACCAGTTGTTTTACAATTGAGTTTGTGTGTGTGGTTCATTAATATCATGGGACCATTGGCATGTGGAAGTCAGAAGTTTAAAGAAAGGCAATCCAAAATCCTCATTTTACATTTGATTGAAAAATACTTGAAGGAAAATTAAATTAAATTAATATTTTTTTTGCCAGAACAAGAAACAAAAACTGATGTTTCTGAATAAAAGGCATAAGAGCTGTCGGTGATGAGGAAGAATTGTGCATATCATCAGTATTCAATATACATGTACTACTAACGTAACTGGTGTACAAGCACATTGTAAAAACCTTAAGCATGTTTATTCTCAGACATACTAGTGCATTCATGTGTATATGTAATGGTGCATCGCTAATTATCTGTGTTACATTGCGATAACATACTCAGTGCCTTTTTCTTCTCCATTTGCAGACCTAGTGCTAGAGTGTCATCTGCCCGCTCCATGTTGTCCTCCATACGGTCTGGAGCCGGAGATTTAGACGACGACGATGACGACAGTGTCGACTCAGCAAAACAAAACTCTGATGCTTAAACACATACCGGAACATTTATCATTTAGCAGACAAACATTTGGGGTGCCGTATGACCAGTGTATCGCCCACACATACCGTGGACTTCATATAAACACACATATACATTAATTAATTTTTTTCTACAAAAGATGTGTATATCATGCCTATATAATTTCTATAATGAAAACAAATTCAGTTTATCTTATTATAATTATTACTGTTATTATATTAAGTTGTTGTTTTTTTTACTTTGATTACCAGGACCCAAATACTTGTTTGCCTTTTTTTTTATACACTGTGTAAGATTATTTTGTTAAGTGTTTGTGAGTTTTCTCACCAATCATAAACTGAATGTTTAAGAAAATGTGATGACACGTTATCATATCACCAAACTGGGACCTGAGCTACTGGACCATACCCTGACCTTTGATCTTCCTGCTGGTCAGTGTCAGTTCTCGTGTGTGAACTGCTGGCTCCTACATAGCACCGCATAGTCAATTCCGACCACGCTTGCCGTTGTGCTATTTCCGACCGAGTTTGACATGTCTTCTCTGACATAGGGTCATTGTGTCAATTCCAACCAATCCTGGTGTTGTGTCGCCTCTGATGGATTCATATTGTGTCATTTATGACATGGCATGGCATTATGTCGGAAGGCATACCTAGCTTTGAAAGTGCTGAAAATGTTTAACCTTGGATGGTCAGAATATTCGGTGTATGTCCTGTTTTATGCCAGTATATTATATTGGTTTTGCTTACCTACCTATCGCTATTATGAACAAATAATATTCGTTATATTTCTTTTACAATGGTTATTATTGTATGTGCTCTAAATTAAATTGTGCTATCCATATTGTCTCGTCGTATGCTTAGCTTTTATAGTCGAACTTAACAAACGAGGGCGTGCAAGAGGAAGAAATACATTGTTAGAGGGTTGACTGTCGACATTGGACATAAATATATGTAAATATGTGAATGAAAATATTGAAAAATACAATTATTTAAACGGTGGTATTGGTTAATTGTTAACCAAAAAAATATGAAAATCGAATTTATAAGAATTTTATGTTCGTGTTGTAAAGATGTAGTCACTGAAACTGCATAGTCTGCACTAGGAAATGGTGATTACACATGTAAATAGCCATGTCGTCGACACAGCGTCAACATTACCCAAACTCATTCCACCACCATCTTGTCAGATCACCGGCACATCACTGGCGTATGGCTACAACCTATTCTCTCATTAACTCATATTTAATGAAAAAACACTGAAAAAAACCACATATAAAAAAAAAAAAAAAA
>NW_018485684.1:0-7065 GCF_002113885.1 Mizuhopecten yessoensis | reverse complement strand
AACAACAACAACAACAACAACAACAACAACAACAACAGAAAATCTAGTAATAATACTGGCGAACAACAATAAATTATTACAGTTAAAATATTGAAGAAAAATAATAACAACAACAATAGCAGAATCAGTACAATAAGGAAAATCAGTAATAATTTTGACGAATAACAACAACTAGAACAACAGTAAAATATGTCATGTTATATTCCGTACAACAACATCAACATCGAAAGGTAAAAAAACCCATATAATATATTTCCTTCTCATATCTCTAGTGCGTTATTAATAACGAAGTAATTGGTTTGTACTACTTAGGGGCGTTAGACATAATCTCGTCAACTTAATAGCACTTATATGCAAAGACTTGTGTGTTTGTATGGAATGTGTTGTATGTTCTCCGTTAAACAAGGCCGTGTATCTTACTAATCTATAATCTGAACTCCATGTCATAAGGATTTATAAGTAGATGAATGTCAGAGTCAGTCGACGGCCATGACGGATTAATAAAGGTTAGCCTATTAGAACTGGGAAATCTTCAGCATTTATTAGTATATAGATATATATATATATCAGAACTAAACTTTAACTCGATATCAAACATTTAATTAGTTATCTACAACTTCAAATAAATCTTATTATCAGCAACACTCAGATAAAGATAAAATATCAACAAATCTCGGTCGATTTTATACCAAAAATAGACAAAGCATTGTTTTTCAAAAAAGTATCGAACACATATAGTTTCACTAAATCTCACCCATAGTATTCATCAAAGCGATCAGAAATGGGCCATTTTGTTTTTAACAAAACTCAACTACATCCAAGGTTGAACAAACCCTTGACCGTTTGACAAAACTACTTCTGAAAGGAAGGGTGCTTAAAAGTAGTTATGCAGTCCATTGATTCCCGGGGTTACTCTCTCATGAGAGGTATAACAGTGCGTGTTGTATTCTAGGCAAAGAAGCAAATGGAAATACTTGATTGAAAATTGAATTTCGGTGCTCTGTATTGGGTAAAACAAAGGTAAAGTAGTCAACATGCTTAGTTTTGGAAACATGTGAAAACCAAACAAATAACTATGTTTAAAAGAAATAAATCAAGAAATCCTATTTCAGTGCAGTATGCTGATAATAATTTCCGGGTCAGGACGGGAAGTCATTGTAGTAAAAATATGTTATTTCTTTAATAACTTCCTTATGGATATGTTTTAGGACAAAATCTGTCGAAAATCAGTAGCAAACAAAACTAATAAGTAAACACATACTAAAAAATATGTATGTACCTAATTACGGTAAGACTTGTGAACTTGCCAAATAGTTTTACGTCCGCGTAACTTACTCGTGGTGTACTCCGTCATCGTCGTCAAAATAGTCAGTGACCCGTATAGCAAAACACGTAACATACCTGTAAAAATACACCTGGTCCATTTCACGGTCGACAATTTTTCTGTCAATTTGACGTTATCAAAGGTGGCCATCTTGAACGTGAATAATGAAATAAATTCCTTCTTTAGGAAACGTGTAAAGCGTAAAATGGTCACTACAGAGGTCGGCACACTTGATATTGACGGTAACTCTAGACTTGGGTATTGTTGAGACATTGATTGATTTTTCTGTTTTTTGCAGTACTTTACTTTTCTTATTTGAATCAAAGTGACGTTATATTTAATGATATATATGTAAGCTGTTCGAAATCATAGTTTTTTTGTCATGGTCAACGAATGACACGCGACAAAGTCATAACGTGTACTAATTATGTCGGTGCCAACGATCAAAGACAGGTTGACAAAGGTAAGCCCACGTTACCGTAGTCTGTATGATGTCAGTACGGAAATGTCACAAAGTAACGACACACGTCCTTATTTTACATGTCCGGCAATCTAACGGTTATATACTTCCCCTCGGACTTCTTTATTTACACGATGTATAACGCAATGCGATTCCAAACAGCCTGATCCGGAACTTTCAGAGAAGTACTTTTTATTTTAAATTAAATAATTAATAAAGTGTGTATATTATGAACCTTGCCACTCCTCGAAAGAGATAACTGTGGTTATTAAGGTTACGGCAAATACCGGGGACTAAGAATAATAGTAAATCAATCCGCGGATATGGACATAACTTGTAGCATGCAACATTGAGTTATACTTCAACTAGAAGAAGCCAAACAAATACGACAAAAACAAAGGAAGGAAGAACCTACTTAACATTATATTATCAATGCAGAGAACCAAACAAGAAAAATATTTTACTGAACCATACTGTACATTCGTCAGTTCAGAACTTATCTGTGGTACTAAGTGTCAAAAGGATGAACGACATCTTAAATCATAAACGTGTAGAATACAGCTAAAATGAAAGCGCACCTAAATACCCTTTAATTTAGTTTTTACGCAAACGATATTACGATAATTCTAACATGAATGTTCTTAATTCGTAGTGCATTCTTACGTCATGCATGGGAGTTGTATATCCTACGAATGATCGTTGGTATAAAAATCCAACAGAGTCATTTATGCAAGAGCAGTTTTCGGTATAATTTTCATACGGTGCAATGCCAATTACAGGCATTTATTGAAGCCCTCATAAAATTGCATAGCATGTGTCTATGCTTGCAGACAAACTTAGAAACATTCTTATTCGATATTTGTTGTTTTTAACAGCAGTAGAATACAGTCACACTGATAGAAAAGACAATCTGGAGAAAGATAATCGATCTCTGAAAGAGCCATGGGGGTAAATATTCAGAGAGAGTAAGTACTAATATAAAATCATGCGAACCTGAAAAGGAAAACAAAGTTATTAATAATTTGTTGAAGGGCCCTTTAAGTTTGCATTTTCAGGTGAACATAACACGTTATTACAACTTCGCTAGACTGTACTTCCTATTTCTGTCGTGCCTCATTGTGTGCTGCCATAGGCAACTCCTTTGCTTCTGCATTGTTCTGCCATAGTGCTATACTTCTGATAGGTGGACTTTGCGTCTCCTGATTAGATATCACAAATACAGGTAATAATGTTTTGATTCACTGCACGAACTTTAATTGCCCTTAAACAGTACTATTGAGTGTAACGAATACATTGGTTTTAGCTCTTAGTGTCCAATATACTGACTGTTGTTACATTTGCGAGATCAGTCCTAAAAACTCTCATCTTTTGCAATAACTAAACTATGCACGATTTTCCGAAGGCATAACTTATATGAAGATGCACTTTTCCAAGAAGATACAACACGGAAAATCCCATAAAGAATCCGTCTCTTTCAGTGTAAGTGTGACAAGATTCTTGGTGATAAAAGTAATAGCATTGAAGTGTTTCAGACGTCTATGCAATTATGGCACTAAATTAAGTATGGGCAAGTGTCTGCCTTACGTGTGCAACATGGTTAAGAAAAAGACTTCGATTTATAAGTTTTCCTGGGCCCCACGTAGTGGCTGCGACCTTTCCAAACTCAGGGATGGTATTACCAGTTCTCTGACAAAGCCATGGACCTCTGCTTTTCGTGCATTAATTCTTTTACTTCTCCCTGTAAAACAGTTATCATCATATGCTGTTTTAATGAAATATGGGGGAGACCAAATATCCACTTTGACTATTATTATTTGTATGCTTCTTTCTCCTTGGTATAGCCCCCTGTATACTAGTTTTGATGACACGGGTTTCAATCAAGATAAATCATTTAGACTTAAATTTGAGTAACTACTTATTCCAAAAAAACGCTCAGCTGAAAGGTCCATTGTACCATAACGCGCCCATATTGTTTACAAACACAAACATTGTAACGAGTTTTGCTACATGAGACGAGACAGGTATCTTCCAATAAAAGATATCAAACATCGTCCATTATCTGTATCACACATTTATTGCTTTCTGTATTAGTCAAATTGTACTCTTTTGGTAATTTTGGCTGTTTTCATTTCAGACGACTGGAAAAGAAACAATATAAGTGAGGCAATGACAGAGTTCTCGTAACATAAGGAGGCGACCCTTGGACGACTCACTTAGTCCTGCCTCCGTCTCATAGCAACAAGATGAGCCTCGGCGTGGAGAATGGACGGACGTCCGATAGGCGGCGCTCTTCCGTCTGGAATCCCATTACCATCGATGCGGAAGATCTGAATGGGGTATGTTTCAAGTTCCGCTGTGCGGAAAGTTATAAGCCTTATACTAAAATGACGTTTCTTATCATTACAACATGAACACCCAACTAATGATTTAATATGCTGCATTTAACCTTTGCATGTGTTGATTTTTAATGCAAGTTGCAGAAATAGTCATATCGTTCAAAATGAATATAAAATAACTCAAAATCAGCGCTGCTTGCCAAAATTTAAGGTTGATAATTCTTCTAGTGTGAAACCAACAGTGGTCAATAATGAAATAAGATAAAAGAGACATTATTTTAAGCAATCAGTCATATACCGATATTGTTTTCTTTAAAAAGGCAACGTTTAACTATATTGATAGTTTAATAATTTTTCAATCTATTTATTCTGATTTTATTTTCGGCAAGTCAATATTGCACTTAGGTCTTGATATATTTTATCTTCTCAGACTCAATGTTTCGCAAGAGTTAGATATTCTAAAGTGGTCAATATTTTTCGATCCCAAACGGGGGAAATAAATTTCCCTAATATGACTTATAAATAGATGTAACTAGAAGTACCACTTTAAAACAATAATCTGCTGCTGATGCTCGGGGTATGCTGGGTTTGCTGAACAATGTTTGCTTTTCATTAATCTTTATCCGTCCTCTAACTCGAACTTATGTTATAAACTTGAAGGTGTGTTAAACGATATTCAAATAGTCATTTTTGAACGTTGGTATTAAAATATTTAACATTGAGACGCGCTTTCTCTTTATTCAAGTTCATTAAATGAAGCTACCTTTCAAATATTTTACATAAACCCGAGATATAGTACTACACATGCTGCCGACACCCTAAGTCAAGTATTGTTAGATTTTCACTGTTAGGAACAGTCATTTACAGGCTGTCGGTAGCGACTATCAGGCCACGCCTTGTCAATACAAAACTGAGTATTTGCAAATCTTAATTGGCAGACATCAGCTTGTATTGACACTTATAGTCGTATACAAACAGTAGAAGACTTACGTGATATTTGCAAGTGGAAGATTTATTTTTTGCTACCAGCGTCATCATGTTTGAAGTGCAATCTATTTTGGAGTGTGTGTATTTGACTGGTGTAGTGTTATGTCAATAACTAAAGCCAGGCTCATTCCTGTCACAATGACTTCTGCGAGGAGAATCAGGAATCCTAAATAACCTACACATGTCCACTATCTACCTGTACAGTAAATACAAATCTAGGCTTCTCTTTTTATAATAAAACTTATTTCTTATCATTATTTGTCATAGTGGAATAGTGTGGTGATACTAAAACAAAAACAACTGTCGGTTCTAGGCGTTACGTTATATTGCTAGATCCGTTTTGCATAGTATTCATATTTATTGATTTGTTTTTAAAACGCCTCACTTTAGGTATTTCACACCTGTCTTGACAATAAAACATATGTTTACCTGACTCTAATTAACGATCCACAATCGTCCATCTCGGGTTTTAGATTTAAAAAAATCGATAGCATTTGAACTCTAAAATATCGTGTAACTTCTATCTATCATAAAGACAAGCACGTGCGTACTACAATTGACTTTAAAGTTATCCCCCTCTCCGTTGTGGAGTTTTAATATTTGACTGTCCAGAACGAGGCTGACGACGTAACTGGTGGTTATGAAGGAGTACAAGGGATCAGCGTCCCTCACGGAGGCTATGAGGAGACATATTGTTCTTACACTGCTTAAGGTGAGACTATTCAATACCATTTTAGGGGGATAAACAAACATGGTCTCTGTCAAAATACTGTTATTTATTTTTCGATATTATGAAATTTATAATACGTTTATAATTTAATAGAACTAAATCCTCAACCAAGTCGCTAACAATATGTTATTGATAAATCGCGATTCCGTCATGTTATGATATATTTTATCAGATAAAAATAAAATTCGGATAATGATTGCGTTCCCAGCAACGGGTTTAATGTGTGTTTAAATCTATCCACAGAAAACTCATAATGTAAAACGTAGTGTACATTTACGTTAGGTCATCTGGATTATAAACCTTTTAGGGAGCTTGTCACTATGGGAGCGCACAACAGAAAGACACCATCCGAGGTCAGACTGTTAAATGATGAACGTAATACACATACGTGATTGCACCTGTGAAATTTTGTAATAGATACAGTGAGCCAACCATGAAATACACTGCATCATACAGCAGTTTCTTCCGTCTAGGACCCATCGGTGATGCTAGGGGCCGAGACGTTGGAAATACAAATGGGTCTAAACTATCTTTGACCAGAAGGGGAAATAATTACAAAATAGCATGCACCTTACAGTATATAAATTATGATTAACGAATATCTTTTTATAGATGGTCTCCACCATAACTTTTTTTACAGCTGTTTTCTTTATACACGCTGTATATGACTTACTGACAACATTTATATTTGATTATTGATTAAGAGGACGTTTTGTTGTTAAACACACACTCCGAGGCGTCCCTTTTATTAATTTACATATTTCGTTAAAAGGAAAGCTTATTGACTTTAACAGTCTGAAAAGGTTTATCAGGTAGCCATTTATTACCTGAAACGTACTTCAGTCTACAATTTGTTTACGACATAAAACGCCAAACAAGAACATCGATTTTTTATCTTTCAGCAGGATTTAGGTTAAATAGCAAATCAAATTACGTTAAGTTTCATTTTGTCATGTAAATGTTGTTTTTATAGTATTAGCGTATAATTGTACCACACTAATAGAGGGAAGGTATTGATTTAAAAGTTAATTGTGTAACATTAAACCTAATGGAGTTGTCATTTAATGTAAGGTTGCAGTTATAACGGTACTGTCAAGTGTAAGGGGTTTGTAAATATTGGACCTAGTTCTTCCCGCACTACTAAGCTAGTATGGCGATCATACAGGGTTTGGAGAATATTCGGTCGGTATTCCGTCTTTGCGTATTGCAGAGTTATCTTCTCTTGGGA
>NW_018485683.1:0-7013 GCF_002113885.1 Mizuhopecten yessoensis | reverse complement strand
TTTTTTTAGGGCGAAACAACCTAGGGCGAACGGGATTTGGGACGAAACAACCTGTTACCCTAGCCTAGGCCTAGTGTATTTTTTGCTCTATTAATAATCGAAATAAAAACGGTTTAAAAACAAGGATGCTCAGAATGATCAGAAGTTTAATATAATCTCAAATACGCTTTTTGATATGTTGTCAATTGTTGATATTCTTCAACAAAGCGCAATTTGTGTAATACACACTTGTAAGTAAACAATGTGTATTCCATGTGTTCAAAATGGCGGCCATATACACACGGTCACGTGATTGAATTAATATGAGCTGCAAAACAATGTTTCCAAAACGTTGCCAGTCATTTCGAACTTAAATTGTCGTTAAAGTTATGCAATGAATTCATACAATAGGCATACAGAAGATGCATATCCACAGGAAAATGAAATAAATAAAATGGCGAATATCGCGCCATTCCAATATGGCGGCCAATCAGTGATCGAGAAAGCTTCAATAAGGAAGCGTACCGTTTCTTCCTCTTTCTCCATTCCAGTTGGCATCTGTGGCACCGATCGGTTGATCGTTGCAAAATCTGGAAGGTCAGGTATCTCATCCGCCTTGAAAATTGCCATTGCCTTCGTGGCGTCCAGCGCCCGAGCTCGAAACGATACCTTACTCATCGTTCCTGACCTCAAATATGCTAATGAGCCTGTCCACGTAGCTGGCCTTGTATTATCAAGGCAAATTCACAATAATATACAGTTTTTCGTGGCACTAACCACTAGAATACACAACCGGCATCTGGTTGAGCCTTACTACCATGCTCACATAGTCGTCTGAGGCTCACGAATCTCACTGTAATGTTACATTTTTGAAATGTTTCACAAAATCCATCATGGCGGCCATTCGTGCCCATCAATGCTATCCCAGAGTTCTAGTCTATTTTGCGCGCGCACTTGTTTTCAATGAAAAATAACAATACCACGTGTATATGTTTGGCCCGTGAGAACTTGTGGAAAGTTTACCTTTTATTGAATTGACAATCGTTGAAAAGGTGAAAATTAGTTCTTGCTGATATGTTCATCAGAAGAGTTATTGCAAATTTCTTCCACATATTCTATTAATGAAGACATTGGACGATAAAGAAAATATCTGCGTTTATAGTGTTACGCTTGCAAGGGGGCGTGGTCAGGTGTATTTACTACTAATAAGTTTACTCTACGTGATGACATCCCTTTGTTTATGCGCGCACAAGACCCCCATTGTGTATCGATTAGTCTATCTATATTTCATAAATACAAACATTGCCATTGACACGGACATTAATGCATGTGGTCATTGTCAGTAAGCAATTAAATAATTTTCTGCTATGATAATATCTTCTAGTTAACAATTCTGATTAATCTATCCTTTAGGCCTTACATTTCATTATTATCAATAATCAAATAATATTATCTGTATTCCAATTTGAAGATTAATACATAAACAGAATTGAGCATACATTACCATAATATATACATCAAGTACAATAGAGGTTGATTTAAAATTGCACTGAAAACATAAATAAATGCATAACCTTACTAAAATAGAAGAGAATTTCTTTTTGAATAGAAACAAATTAAAAATATCTTTTATTACACCATAGCAAGATTTTTTATTTTGCAAGATAATTCTTAAAGTATTAACTTCTGCCAGAGACGTATATTACATAATATACGTCTCTGCTTCTGCCATGTACAATTTCCTTATTGTCAGTATTAAGTATGTCAAGTCTAATGACCTTTACTGTGGTGTCTTAATTTAATTATCATGGTATTAATTGACTTGAGTTCATGAGCAAAATAGTGATTACATGTTGCATGCATGTATTCATAATGATATACTTTATCTTTTTCAATATTATTCTATTGCAGCTTCTGTTGTGTTCATTTATGTAGTTGTACAATTGCATTGAGTTTAATTTATATTCCATGTCTTCATATGATTTCACAAGACTCATCTCTATATATACAAAGTCACCAATATCATGTAGAGTTCTTTTCTATAGCTAAAATTGCTCTATTCTTCAATCATTGAAAGTTGCTGATTTGTGATTTTTCTCCTTCCATATTTTAATCTATAAGTCATTTTCTATCTTCACCTAATTTAAGAATCTTCATAAATTTATGGTTGCTCGTTATTGTACATATGCTAGCTGTCAATTTCATGTCTGCATTTGGTCAATTAGATCTTGCTTGGTTCTGATCTTGCTTTCCCCCTTGAGTTATCTTGTATGATGTGATTTCCTTTATTTGAAACAATAAACTTTTAAAATGGGTCCTTTTTTTCCATATACAGTATATTTTGTTTTCTGGCTGTTTGGCAGTTGCATCCGATTAATCTGCTTTCAGCTATTGTCGTGTCTTGTCCAACAAAATTTCCTTTTCTTATAAACATTAATTTGCTGTTCCTTTCTTTATTTTTCCGTCTTTGATCTATTTGGTGCAAGTGTCAATTTTATTAACCAATAATTGATATAAAGAGTCCGTTCTGTGGTTGGTATTGACTATTGGGATATACTTCTATTCAAAACTTCCTCAAACGCTCTTTCCTTGTCTTCTGTTTTTCTACATGCAACATGTTTACTTTAATTACCCTTCATAACTCAATGTCATGGTTACATCTTTTACTGTATTTATTCTACTGAACTGGGCTCTTTCTCAAGAGAATTTCAATTCTCAAACATTTTATCACTCTATTGTTTTCTATCTTCACCTAAGAATCTTCAGATATCTATGGTTGCTCTCCATTATTTTAAATGGTTTTGTCTGTTTTATAGTCAGCCTCTACATAGGTTGTTTCAGTATGTTTCAATATGGACTCCACCTCATCATTTTCATCTGTACATGTGAATTATTGCCTTCATTTTGTAGGTAACACTGAAGTTGTTAATAAGTGATTAGTTGAATCATAAAAGGCTTTCTTATTTTCTCCTATTCTTGGTGCATTTACCTTCCTTAGAGATCTAAATACTCAATTTGCATCTTAATATCTTGTGGTTATAGCAACCTCTGAACTTTCAAGACACACATGTCCAACACTTACATTCTTTGTTGTCTTGTTATTAATGTGACCCTGGTAAAATAGTAGTTTTCATCATTGCAATGAAATGAATTAAGATGAACTTACATACTGTGTCACATATCAAGTCTGTCTGATTACCATGTCAAATTGTTTAGTGAGTTGAATTATAGAAATGATATTCTCCTATTCTTTGAATACAAGCTCAAACAGTGTGTTAATTCATGTATATAAGGTCTCTGGTGGAACCATGTTTATTTGTCTGTTCCTGGAAAATCTGTTGGTTACTTGTATATGGAAGTTTTCTCAAAATCTGATGAAATTTAAGGAAGTTATTGTGGGAAAATGAATAATAATGATATTGACATATCAGAATGCAATATAATTAATGTTATTTATTATGTATTACTTTTATTCAGTATCTGAGTTTCCTTTGGTATTTGCATGTTATAAATGCTTATGAAGTTTAATAAAAAAAAAAGAAGTCTAATGAAATTTAAAAAAAGTTATTTGTGTGGAAACAAAAAAGTTTAAACAGACAGATAAATGAAGGTGACACCAAAATACACCCTATCCTAATTTTTGACAGGCATATGCTTGCATCCAGTGTTCATTGCAGTTATAATTATTTTTTCTTCTGCAGGAACAATAATGAAGGTTGCCATTATTCCTGGGAATGGAGCTGGAGATGTCTTCAGTGCAAACTGGTATGGCTGGGCATTTGAGAAAATAAATGACATTCCCGGCGTGACCGCTGACCTCCGTAACATGCCTGACCCCATAACTGCTCGGGAGAGTATCTGGATCCCATTCATGCGTGGCGAAATGTCATGTGATGAATCAACAATTATCATTGGGCACAGCTCAGGTGCCGAAGCTGCCATGAGATTTGCAGAAAAATACAAGGTCAAGGGCATCATATTGGTCTCGGCCTGCATCACTGACCTTGGTGACGAAAACGAGCGGGAGAGTGGATATTACAGCCGACCTTGGGAATGGGAGAAAATTAAGGCCAATACAGAATTTATAGTTCAGTTTGGGTCGACAGATGACCCTTTTATTCAATGGGAAGAGCACCAGCAAGTGGCAGATGGACTCCAATCAGCACTGCACAAGTTTTCTGACCGAGGACACTTTATGAACTCTGTATTTCCTGAGCTCATCAATGTTGTTAAATCAAAACTGTGTTGAAAAAACTTTATAAGTTGAAATTTACATTATAGCTTTAAATTGGTCATGTTTATACTCAGTGTTTGAACTATATAACTATATGTGACCCAGTCAACAACAATGATGTGGGAAAATGAAAGAAATATCACTCACACTGTATGTGCTGTAAATATGCATACGTGAACAAAATGACATATATTGCAGCATTATTGCTCAAGTGAAAATTCCAACACAATGCAACGATTTACACTGTCAAAACACAAAAAAATCCATAAAAAAGCATTATACTGTTATGACCAAGTGTTTATTAGGTAGCTTGCTTAAATAATGAATAAAACATACCAATGATTTATGTGTCTTCCTATACTGTTTTACTCATGTACCTAAATTATTGGTCCATGCAACCAACCAAAATTAATGATAAGGAGCTGTCAAGTTTGTTCAAATGAATGACCTTGACCTCATTCAATGTGACAGGGGTTAATGCATAGGGTCATGGCAATTGCATGGCCTTAATAATGCTTGGGTGAATGACATTGGTCTCAAATTTATTAAAATCTTCAAAAGATTTTTTTTCTTAAGATCCATAGGGTCTAAGGTAATGGTATTTGCCACGTTTAGCCTGCTGATAAGAAGGGCTATAAAGTTTGCCTCAATAAATTTGAATTGAAACTTCTTCCTTTGGTAATGGGATGTCAAATATTTCGGAGAAAAAATTCTTCTATATTGAATTAACAATCCTCTTGCCCCGTTATTATGTATCATACCAAATATGGTGAAAGTTATGGGGTCACACTCTTCTATTAAAAGAAAATCATTCTCTAGTCCCAAGGATTCAACTTTAAATAAAATCTGATGAGTTGTTCAGGAAGAGTAATGTTTTAAAGGAGAAAGTTGACAAACGCTGCACATGGCATAGGCTCACTTTGACTGGTCCTTCATATGAGGCGAGCTGGAGGTGGAAAAACTGTATGACTAGCAGTGAATATTAAAACCTTTATGAAAACATCCCGCTCTTTCAACCAAAAGATTGTACCAATGTAATTAAATAAAAGAAGCAATGTTCTATCCATAATGCCATGAATCTCATGACGGGAAAGTTGTTCAACTAAACCTTAATTTATGGCAGCTTTTAGTTATGGGCCAATTCCATGTCCAAAACTGATTTTCATTACACTGACACTCATCTATGGAGTTTTGTGGAAAAATTAGGAATTTATTTAATACTAAAAACAATCGTAATTCCCGATATCTTTCAGCTAAGGTAATTTTTGAAACTCAATATGGAGACATCTTTATTAACTGTAAACTAAAGATATAATTTCATGGCTGATACTTAGTGTTCTGTGTGCTTATACAAAACATTGTTTATTACTTCAGTTTTTGTTGTGCTAACAATGTTTTGCAAGGATATGAATTTGAAATATCTGACATTAACTACAATTTGTTTTCTATTCCAGTTTCCTTATTACATTGTGAATATGTTTTTCGTACCATGTGCTCCGAGTGAAAGGAAATGTTATTTATGCAAAAAACAACTACAACAAAAATCAGACTAAAACTTTATTCATCCATTTATTGACGAATAAGGCAATTATTTCCCCTAATATAATCATTGTATATAGATCACTAAAAAAAATATCACAGTAATGTCAATCAATGACAAAACCCATAAAACATAAGCAGTCTGATCTTTAAATGAGCCCTGAGTTTGCCAACATTTTCACAAGTACCAGAAATCCATCATTTTTTCCTAAAGATTAATCCTAACTTGCAAAAAATCTGAAAAATTACTTTCTCCACTTAAAACTTATTTTAAAAGATGTGCATTTTGTATAATAATACTGATATTATGAAGAAAATTCCCATTACTTCATAATGAAAAGAAACAGGATCATTTTCTGAAGGCACCGTACCAGCACTAAGGGCTAATCTTTTCTTTGTATAGTAAATATCATGGAAACTTTGGTGTCACCTTTGTAGCTTTAACAGTCCCAAGTTTTATAATATGAAAGTTTGAATTTTCTGCAACAAACTAACTTAATTCCTGCTTTGAAGAGATATAAGCCTGTATTCTACGCAAGTTAGTAACATGTGAGCATGAAAGTAAATGTTTTAAAACATGTCATTTTCATCAATGTATAACCACATGAAAAGTTGAACTAATGCCTATGGAATATAGCCAATTAGCAGAGTATAGTACAAAACAAAATACATCATGTACTTTTTTCAGAGACATTTTGGTACTCAAATTCATTAACTATACTAAATAAGGGTAAAATAATGCCACTTTTCTATTTTCAATCAAACAATAAATGTGAAGCTAGCTGTAGAGATTTAATCCTGAGTTTACAGTATGAACCAAGGTCCAAGATATGACTGTCAGCAGTCATGATAATGTAGGTATAGAAATTTTAGTCATGTATAAACAAAGTAGGTAATGTAACACATTTGATCTTTTTATACTTGTTCCAATGACATTGTGACATTGACATGTTTCAATTATTTCCAACAGACTAAGTAAGAAGTTACAACCCTACATTCCTAAGGACCATCAGCATACAGCAGTTTATTTTACCTTTGTATCCGATTGTAATTCTGTGCCTGAGAAATAAGCATCCAAAGTATAATTCAGTAAAACCTTTATATAACGCCCTCATTTTATTTGCCATCCCGCTTACTGCCAACATCTTCTGGCCATCTCAAATGAGGAGCTGTATCACAAGAAGTCAAGCAAAGGAGATGGAGGTGGATTAGACACGTCTCCAGAGCACACCCAGATTCCATCCCTAGGGTAGCAAGGAGA
>NW_018485682.1:0-6982 GCF_002113885.1 Mizuhopecten yessoensis | reverse complement strand
TTCATTTGATAAGGCGTTTAGACGTATGTTTGGCACTGTATTACTTTATTTAATTGGTACGATGTTAATAATTTTATTATGTCATTGATGACCGTATTGTGTTAATGAATATTTTGCTCTCGTGTGACTTCATTGTATCGAAAGGCTGTTATAATTTCCGTTTTGGTATGTGTGAACTTATTATTGTTAAATGTCATTAAGACTTTTGTGTGATACTTTTGTTTTTGAGCTGCCATAGTGATCTTATTGTGTTAATTGATGTAGTGCTCTGTTTGGCTTTATGGTGTTGATAGATCTGTAAGACTTATATTTTTTCTGTCACGGTGACTTATTATGTTGATTGACGACTAAAATGTCCGTTTAAGTCTGTATTACCTTATTGTGTTCATAGACCATCAAAATAACCATTTGAATTTGTATGACATTGTTGTGATAAGATAACAATTCGTCTCAAGATGACCTTATGGTGTTGATGAAATGTTTAGGCTTACCGTACGATTATGAATATTTATAAATTGTGTTAAGAATATGTAGAAAATAGGAACAAAATGGTAGAATTTTGTCACATGTTTCAATTAGCTCATTAGTGAGCTTTGAGGGTTTGTTGTTTCTACCCGAGCTCTCTCGGGCTGATGACGTGACATTTATTGGTTTTGACCTAGATTTACCCCTACATCTTGTAGTTTTTTGAAGTCTCTGCAAGTAAAACCTTGTTCTCATTTTGCCTTTGTTCACATTTGCCCTAGTTTTATCGATTTAACTTCGCTTTATGGTTATGTTGGTATTTTGTTGCTGTTCTTGTCTATTCTGGTTTCAGGATTATCTCCTTTCGGATACATATAAACAGTCAATATACAACATGGCAATTATGATGTTCTATACATGTACGTGTATATATTTGAAGGTGACATCAGGCTGTTAGGAGGGGCGAATGAGTATGAGGGAAGGGTCAGTATATTTCTTGATGGCCGATGGAACTTTATTTGCGGTGGTAATTGGAATAACACTAATGCTGCAATCACCTGTCAGCAACTCGGACTCAAGTAAGTTTGGAAAGAAAGGAATTTTCTTCAAGTAGAATTACAGAAGAATTTCGCTCTAACTTTATTGCACTACTACGCTATTAAAACTGCATGCATTTTCTATGTAGTTTGAATGCGCCGATTTATCATTATGGTAAACTCTTTAAACTTGTTTAATACGCCAACATTTGAATGCTATGATATAAGTATTTTACATAAGTAAAACAACTAAATTATTTGAATTACCTTTGTGAATTCTTTCCTTTCTTTGTGGAGTTCGTGTACAAAACGCTTTATCACATCAAATTTGTTGAATAACGAAATGACGTAGAACATTATTTCAATTTTGAAGTGGTGGAATTGCTACAAGTGTGCAGAAAAATACAACGGATTACATCTTGGACGTTGATTTGTACTGCCGTAGAAATCCTAAAGAGCTTGTAACATGCCCTACAATAACTTCATCTTGCAGTTCAAATACAGTGGCGTTTGCTTTATGCTATGCACCAGGTAAAAGTATCAAGACATCCTTGCAAACATAATGCAGAAAAACACATATTTAAACTTGTTTGTAATTGATCTGATCCACGCTCATTTAGTCATTGCTAGGATATAGCAGTCTCTCGTGACTTTCAAAAACACAAATGTTTTGTAGATGGCAATATTTTTTTATGTGTTCCTGCATTCGCAATAAAATTCATGCACCCTGCGGAATAAAGTTAAATTTCATTTCTAATTAACAATATTATAACGAGAGAGATATAGTTATCTTTATGCATGAAAGGAGTATTGTAAAAGAATATCGAATTACTAACTGATGAGTATACGACAAAAACATTTAACCCAGTGTTATAACGACATAACTAACGCGTTATAACGAAAAAAATCGCCTTTCAAAATGACACTTATAGGCTTTCGTAGTCATTCCCGATATCTATTTAATTATCATTCAGAGTAATGAAGTAATGAAGGAGGATGTTATATATATACTTAATGAGATGGATAAGTACATTAATTGAATAAATACTCGAATAGGCCATGTAAAGCATGCTGAGCCAAATGGTCGTGATAAATTAATAGTTATAAATACATGTTTATTGATGTGGTTGTTGTTATTTTAAGATAATTGTCATAATTTTTATTTTTATACGATGTCGATTTCAAAGTGGCATATGGTTTGGTATGTCAGACTAACCAACAATGTGCAGGAAATGCCATTTGCATGGTATCTGACGGAATTGAAAAATGTGTTTGTGAGAACGAGGAAAATACATACTGGGACGAAAACTTACAATTCTGTATTAAAAGTAAGTTATTTCGAGAATTTCCCTCTATAAAATAGATAAATCACATTATTATATTAGCGCAATTGAGACGCTATGAAACATAAAATAGTTAGTTGTAATTTAAAAGTTTAATAACATAGTTATAATTATTCATGCATGACTAATTCAAAATGAACTGAGATATTTTAGTGGAAGTGAGGGTACGTTAACATTAAATATTTACATATAAAGCTAATCAAAGTGATTTATAATGCACAATATGGTCATTCGTCCATTTGATAATTCCTTATTTCAAACAAACTATGTTGTCTATAAAAAGATAACTATATATTAGTATATATTTCATTTTATTCCCCTTAATTTATTCGTTGTCGTTAATGGATATATACTGTTCGCTGTTTCAGAATCTTTATACGGGCAGGTATGCGCTATGAAAATGTCTAGTTGTGAAAGCAATCTAAGATGCCAAGAAACCACAGACATCAATCGCTGTGCTTGTGAAAACGATACCTTCTGGAGTTACTCCTTAGAAACGTGCTTAGCGAGTAAGTATTAGCATATTTAATAAACATATTTATGTAATAGCAAGAGAAAAAGTTCATTGAGGTGCACAGTATGGCATTTAATTTCAATCATTTATCATATCATCGGTCATTTCTTTACATTTGAGACGTTATGACATACCTTAACAATAGAATAACAAAATTAATTGAATATCATTATCTTTCTTTACTTTGAAAATACGAAAATTAACTCTATCGAGCAAGAATAATCTGACAATGAATGCCAACTCAGTTGTTTGTTTTTGTAGTTATATGTCAAACAAATGAAGTATACGAATCCTGTTAGAAAGTGGTGTTTTTCTTTTTACAGAAAAGGGCTATAATGAGACTTGCGTTTCGAGAGGTTGCAAAAGTAACCTTATGTGTCTGGAGTTTGAGAATGCATCACGATGTGCCTGTTACGGAGATACTGAACAGTTCTGGAACGAAGCTAACAATACTTGCAACATAAGTATGCTATCATGATGGTTCCGAGATATTAAATGGTTCAGTGGCTAAATGAAAATGTTGCAACTATCACCAACCTTTAAAGTGTCAGGCTTTTAACTATCTACTTATTAATTCAGATCAGCTATAGCAAGTATAAATGTTAATACATGTAGTTCTATAAATAGTACTTTTGATAGATATAAAAGAATTTTAATCATTTTCAAGTCAATTTTGATAATGAATTTAGGGTGTTGATTGAAAGATTTATATAAAATGATTTTCGTCTTATTCTTGTTTGACCTGGTCATATCGTTTGCAGAGTTAGGTGCGCATGCAGTCTGTGACCCTGCTATACCAGACCAGTGCATCACTGGTCTTGATTGTCAGAGAATAAACGCAGACGCGTCGTACACGTGTTTGTGTACCGGGAACGATTCTTTTTGGGACGACAACATGGATTTGTGCCGTAGAAGTAAGATTGCCATATATCTTAGTGTGTTATCCATTGTGAAAACAAAAATTCGATGTGAGTCAAACGTTAGTCAGAGTTTTGTCTACACGACGACATTATTTAAATGATAACAGGATCATGTACTTATGTTGTGAATTTTGATCGATGCGATATACTTAATATTTGTCTCACAACTAAGTTTAGAAAAGAAATCGGAAATTTATAACTGATTTGTAATAAAGAAATGACGTCGACCCCGATCTAAGATACAAATTTACTGTTTTCACTATTGTATTTACTACAAAACCTATATAAAGTTTTAAAAAAAATCACAAAGTAATAATATTTTTGAGTTTAAGAGCGACTGATTTTCTGAGGGTGGGGGTGTACAAGTGATAATCATTCCGGAAGTAGTGCTTCTTTAAAAAACAGAATTGCCATAATGCAAAATTAGTCACGTATCAGTATATATTTCTGGAATCCAAAATGTCCACCCTAGTGATAATTAAATGCCATTATGGAAGTTTGTTACTATTTATTCTTCACCTAATAAGCTTTATGTAAAAGGTAACTGATATTGAAGAAACATTATACAAAGAAAAACAAAGTCGCAATACCGATTTGAAGATCATCGATTCTGTTTCAGGACTGTCTTACAATGAAACATGCTCATCCCAAGTCATACTTATGTGCTCCAGTAATTTGGTTTGCCTGGAATCCAACGATTCTAGCCGATGTCTGTGTGAGAATAACACATTTTGGGATATAGAAAATAATTCCTGCAATGACAGTACGTATATCAAATATTTGTATCCAGATTGATATCCAAGTATTAGACATTGAATTTTGTTGAATTCCTGATAGAGCATGTGTGTTTAGAAAATTTAGAAACGTTCCATCAACAGCTGCTTCATCAACACTTACTTCTCTGTTATAAACTTCCTGGTGTATCTCATTCATTTTCGCTAACATTTTGTTTCTAAGTAAAAGTTGGTGCTATGGGACTACTACACAGACCAAGCTTCTATATAAAATATTATGTCACCACTGTCATTCCAAATACCCATCTATCATGCTCATTACATTATAACTCTATGTCTATATTATAACTATACAAACAAAACATTTTCATACACAGGACTAGGCATAAATGCTACATGTAATCCGGATATACCTGATTCCTGTATGAATGGCCTGGTGTGCAGAAGACCAGAGGAGGATTTGATGTCCAAATGTCTGTGTGCAGAAAACAGCTCCTTTTGGGACGTAAAGATGCAAGCGTGTTATAAACGTAGGTAACAACAATGTGTGGAAGACCCAAATCTGATAAAATTAGTGTTGTTTTTGTTTGCGATGTTATCTAACCTTACATGATGACGTTAACATATAACAATAACAGACGTTACATGGCATTGTTATAGAGTTTGTGTTATAGATGGTGGCACGTACTTGTAAAGTCATTTCTATTTAATGTTACAAACAGCACTGAATAGGCAGGGTAACTATTTAACATTTTTGTTTCATTGCATAACAATTGGTCAAATATACCAACTACTTTCCTAGTCATACTTCTTATCGTAATTTTCTTGTACAGCTCAACATATTATGCATTTTGATTTAAAATTAAATCCCGTATTTATTGGTAAAACCTTGTTTGGTGTCAGCGTTTATTTGCAATGAAGAAGAAATACGTGGAATAAATTGATTTATCAAAATAAAGTTTAGCATTATCAATTATCTTTCAAAACGTATACATTCCAGAATCTCTTTATAACGAGACATGTACTTTGGATGTTCCCCATATATGTCACGGTAACCTGATTTGCCTGACTACTGACGAATCCAGCCGATGTCTTTGCGATCCAAATATCGATCAATTCTGGGATAAGATGAACAGTTCATGTACAATGAGTAAGTACCGATATATATGTTGATTTAAGATAACATCATTTTCTTCAATCAAGGCCAGGGCGAAACTAAGGTTTTCCGAATATTTATCGGGCATCCAGAACTTGTAGTCAAATGCAATAACAATAATTACGTAAACTTTATTAAATGTAAACAAAGGGTGGTGACAAATGCGATATTCTGCGACGAAGCAAGAAAAACTTATATTATTTCTCTGGTATTCTTACGAACTATCTGGAATTCTTGCTGTTAAATGTTATCCCTGTCAGTCGTAATATAGTTGGGTGTGACATCTGTCAGCCATCACCAATTCATGATTACTTCACACAAAGCATATGCAACAAGATGTAAACATTGTATTTTAAATTGTGTTGGAAGATTATACTTTCAAAATATCGTTAACCGTTTGTACTAATTGGTCACTACCATTGTGTTTTGGATGTATTCCTGTGTTCATCAGCATCTACCACTCTTACAATACTGGTGTTGAAAACGTCATCATTAACGGGTCGTAACCTAGGATACAGCAGCGCTACTTCTACCTTAATGGTGTTTCTGTTACATTTAGGACTGGCATACAACGAACAGTGTAATCCGCCTCTGACGGAGTGTACCGAAGGACTAATATGTACTAGTAAGGACAGGGACGACATCTACAGGTGTGATTGTCCCAATGACGATAACAAAGTTTGGGACAGTACTACTCAACGGTGTTTGCAAAGTAAGTATCATGCATTGACTGTTACAAAGTAAAGATTAACTTAACATGTCAGAGAAATTCAACAACAGAATATATACTGTTTACAACTTTGTATTTGTGTGATATTATTTTTTTACTTACGCTGTGTTGAATTCAAAATATTTTATCCGATATATTACTTGACGAGAAATACTTTAACTGTCGTCTTTAATTTTGAAAAAATTCATTGTGAAAGTCGCAAAAATTACGCTGGTGGTGAAATAATCGCTTATAAACTAAAATCTCGACGCTGAACTTCAATGGATATTCTGTTTAAACACTGCAGAAGAGACGCTGCTTTCCATATACGTCCCGGATAAGCTCAATATAATGGATGCTATTGAATTTTGTGACGAAGAATATTCAGGCAGACTGGCTTCTGAAGATGAATTTAAACACCTTTTTGTCGATTGCGTTGACTTTGCAGATGACTTTTGGCTCGTACCTAATACATCCTCAGGTATGCTTTATATGTTTCTAATAACCATTTTTTAAAGTGTTGTACATTCAACGGTTCATCGTTTCAGTGAGATGCATTAATTTCTTATTTCATTGTACTCGTTCGAATGTGGAGGTTATTGTTT
>NW_018485681.1:0-6978 GCF_002113885.1 Mizuhopecten yessoensis | reverse complement strand
ATATATATATATATACAAAAATCAGCTGTTTTCTTTCATGTTCTTTCTCCATTCGAAAACGCTAAATTGCACTGAATTAAACTTTAATGATATTGCAAAGGTACATGTATCTACTAAGGAAAACGTACATGGAGACACTTGAAAAAACAAAGATAATGTGGCCAGATGATCTGAAAGAGTGATTGTCATCTGCTTCGTATAAAATACAAATAAGACATGTAATCCTAAGACAAATCATTAATGTAATGTCACGTCCACATAGCTAGAATTACGCAGTGAGCATAAAAATCTTACATATTCAAAAAGCCAATCCTTCATATTACACAAAGAGAAACATGAGAACAGCGACCAGAAAACGTGCACAGTCCTAATTAACATGCATCTCTAAAAAAACAGTGTTGCAAAGTTTGTCCGACAGCAGTCGAAAATTTAACGGAAATTATAATATTCGGAGCAGACTCTCGAAAACCTAATCAAATGCGACAGGTAAACGTCGTAGGTTGGCGATGTTACTATCAAGAAGAGGGAAATGCATGATCGGAGAATTGAAATCGTCACGCTTATCGTACAGCTTAGTAGAAAGCCGTCCTTGTTAGCCATGTTGTAAGTAAAGATTGAACTTTGAATAGTATGTAGTGTCATTGCATGCAAGTTTAGGAAGATATATATGTTCGAAGTGGTCAGTAAAGTCCTGTTATAAATAGATATGGCATTGTCGATATATATGAAAATGAAATGGAAGGACTTGGCAAAGGAAAACCTTCCAGTCCTTAGAAGCTCTTCTGTAAACGTGATATGTAAACAAAAAGTCGGCCAGAGGAGGACACGTTTTGGTCCCAAAGTAATGTCCACATTCTACTGGAAAATATTGTTACCCAACTCTACAAAATATGCAATAATTCTCCGGGAAACATGAACGGGAAAAGTATATTGGAATTATTAGCAACAGACCTTAACGATTACAATAAATAAGTGTTCGTCAAAAGTAAAGCAGGAAAACTTAATGGGTTTTTCATGTTTGAATAGTGTTAATTAACGCACAAATCACCATTTATTGTATATAAAAAAAGTGTTCTGATATGACTGTTTCGATATAAGACCCCAGACTTGTTGTTGACCTATATCAAGCCCACGGCTTTCGGACCTTGAACCCGATATAGGTAGTTCGGGCTGAAGCGTCATATAGTAACTTTAAATTATTACATATGTTATACCATATATGTCATGCCATCAGTTAATCAAGATAGTTTTGCTATTTGAAGGGTATATAATAACGTGATGATAATTATTATCTCTCAGCAAGATAACTGATTCAATATTCCTTTTTGTTACATCTTAATGTGAAACATCATGACAGAGAATAAAATTTCTTTATAATTGGCCACATTTTATACGCTAGTTTCATATTGATATACATTTAACACCCTCTTTTAATTGTTACACCACGATATCTCATCCAAACCACGATTCCTTGCCCAGATTAGAAATCGTGTATCGAACGCAGTTATTTTTGCACGATTTCTCACCCAGGTAAAAAAAAACGTGCCAGAAATAGGTATATCTGCATATTAGCTATTGACCCGTGCATGCACTAAAGTTGATTTTTGGCGATATGCTGTGTTTAGGTTTATCTAGTACACACTTCCCGCATATTTTAATTCCTACCGTTCTAGATTCATTATTTTGTTGAACTTTCAATCAGTACATGCTGGTTAATAGTAGATGTATTTATTACATGCTAGAATTCATAGTCATTATGTAGGCTATAATGAGAAAGTGGTTGTGCCCTTCCGAAGCAATAGATTACAATGTGAATGTGAGTAATTCTGCGCACTCAAAGACTGGATCGCCTGTTGTAAACAAACCTGATACCCACCTGAATGTATAATTGTTTTTGTTATGAGTAAACCCCGCCGTTTGAATAAATAATAACACGACGACAAACATTGGAACTTGACATTGTTTCTGCCAGCTGTAAAGTTTTCAGATGATTCTGCACAGTTTAACCGACTTAGTGTGTCTTCCCTTCGATGATTGATTATTGCAACCAAGATAAAAAAATCAAAACAATTTTCGGGGCTAAAATTATTATAGATTTTGAACAAATATAGTTACATGGAAAATATTGTATTGCCATTATTAAAAACAAGGTAAAACAAGTATATTTTGTACAGCACTTGCTGCTTCATTATTCCACATGCTTGATCGGAGAGCATTTGGTTAATTATGTTTAGTGCCCTATTAACAGCTGCTGTCATTTCGAGGTCGTGCCTCTTTCTGTGAGAATTATGCGTTTATGCGTGTAATTGGTGCTGGGGCGGTTTGTTGGTGTACTTGACTCATAGCTACAGAGGGGAACTAATGCCAACTTTAGAGTGCTACCTCACTGTAACACATTGCCGATCGAAATCAACACAGCATTCCATCAGATCACGTTACGCTGACAGGGTAACCAGTTGGAGCATTTACTCGAAATGCTGAACGCTTAGCAGAGAACAACGACTGCTATGTTTAAAGGCCTTGGTTTGTCCCTGTGGCATGGGGACACAACTCATTACCATATTCGCTCGGACGAACGTTCGACAGCAAGGCCAAAGGTTAGGTAATGCAAAGGAAGACGCAAAAATCAACATCAAAAAACAAAAAGCAAACAAACAAAAAAGGAAATGGAAATGGTGTTAGAAAGTAGAGAAAAACACAGTGTTGCAATGGATGAGTAGATGGAATTTGGTCGCTTGTGTGTCTCGAAGTAGAGGACGCAAAAGCAAATCCCTAATTCTGCAAGGGTTTCCGCATTAGTTGCCTCTGACAGTATGCAAAGGATAACATCACGTATATTCTTTTCTAAATCCCCGGTCTGAAGGGGTGTAGCACCTCTGCTCCTAGGGAAATTATAGCTGTTGTAACACCATAGATTGAATGAATTCTCGTTGCTGTTGCTGAGGGATATAGCATGCCATTTAAGTTTAAAGTTCTTCATTCAAACTTCATAACTAGCAGTCTTTAAACTACATTTAGTTTGCAGCCCTCCCCCTCTTGGTTCATCCCCTCTTTATCATGTAGGAAAAGCCTTTTATAAATCAACCAGGCATTTCCTTGCCTAAGGTTGTATTTCTATGACAGTTATGATTAAAACCCCTACATCGACACTTAGGGAGTAGTATTTTAAAGATTGGCTCTCATTTATTTTATCGGGTCAAGTCCCTTTGTCGCCAAGTCATACTCTTTATTAATGCAATATTTAATTTCTTGTTCCAGGGAGAGTCAATACTTAATATAAAATGATGTCCTACCCTTGTATTTACAGAGTGGTCTGTTTAAGATTTGTCTCCATTTCCCCCTATTTGACATATTTTCTTTTTCTACATGTTATATTGGATTCCAATGGCGCATTGATTTTTTTCACCGTAACCACAGGATTGGTTATTGTAAGATAAACCCTTTTCCTTCCCGCGTCTGCCCCTCTGCACCCAGGGTAACAGTATCCTTTGCTTATGCCACAGATCGAGTTTCATTGCCTTTCTGGTGCTCCATGCCAATTTTGGCTCGAATTTTTCTCTAAGGAGAAGTGTAATAAATATTTACCCGTATTTCCTCCAATCTAGCATGTCTAACCCACCTACCCTCAAGGCGGCCACAGCACTCTTTTCTAGAACATAATATTCCCTTGGTTTAGGGATTTCCCATGCAATAAAAGATCAAAATCCTTTTACCCGGAGATGTCTTAGATTATTTTGAATTTCTAGAGTTTGTTACCACTATTTTCCCTCTAGTACAGTCACAACCTTTATTTATATTACATCAAATCCACAAAATTACACCAAACTTTGACAAATTTCTTAAGCTGTTCTGGACATGAAGTCTTTTAAAGTCTTAAAAACGAACGACAGACTACGGACACTTAGCCCTTCAGTTCATGTGAGCTAAACATTCGCCACTGCCACGACGTGGAAATTATTGCCTCCTTAGCACAAAAAACAATTAGAGACACAACGACTTAAAGTGTTTCCGGCAGATCTTGTTTCGAAGCTGATTAAGCATTTTGTCCCCTTAACCTAGAAAAAATACCCCGTAAATATAAATCACAAACTGAATAGAGATAAAACATTTTGTAAATAATGAGCTCGTGATCGACCGGTGAACACACCTAGTGGACTGTGTTAAGCTTTCATAAGTTAATCTTTATCTTTATCAGGTCAGTGACGTCACATATAGATAGCAGGACTATAGTCCAGCCTGTCTAGATGAGGAAGACACGATTATCCGGTATTGGGCAATGACGAACTATTAATCACAGGTATATATATGCTTATATAATATTACAGGCAAGTTGTTGGATAAAAGCAACACAGGAGAATAAAAAGTTGTAACGAAAACCGTAATTCTATGGACAGGGGCTGTCTTCTATGGGCAATCCATTGTGGGTGTCCTTGAAGTAATTCTTGTTACTTTTATGTTTCCTATGTCTTTGCTGTAATATCCTTTTACGCCATGGTATATTTTTATGTTCTCTTTTACTTGAATACCGCTATATACACCAACGTGTATATAGGTGTAACGAGAAGTGCATGTACCTTTACATACAAACTGATACTGTCTTGAAAATTATGTCGGTCAATTATGTTAATTAAAGCTCCGAATTATAAACCAAGTATTTTCAAATTACAATATGAGCGACAAGCTTTCAACAAATTGATCACTCTTGTTCTATAAAACCCCGTTATAATGCTATATTGTCTCTTACAAATATATGAGCGACACATCGCTTGTAGAGTCGAGATCACATGATCCTTACCCGTGTATGTGTAATTCATGTTCAGGACATTGCCCTATGACTTTTGTAGATATTAGGTCGATACCCCCTCTTTATTAAACGATTTTTTGTTTTGGAAGTGACACTATTTTCCCATTATCAGGTTAGGTTTTTTCACTCTCTCCTGTAAGAGAAGAAACATTCCCTTTCAATATAGTTTTGGTTTTTCAGTATTTCATTAAAGTCCGTTTTACAAAGTAAACAAACGTTGATCAAAGTGTTTATACAGCGATGTCGAATATCAAAGCTTAACACAATGTTATTTTCCTTGCAGTTTTCAACTACACTAACAGTACCGAGATGGCGACCCCTTCAGCACCGGAAATAGTTTCCTGCCCTTCCCATCCAGGAGAAGAAATCGTTTTCGTCTGTTCCGGTTGTGGTGATATGTTTGCGTGCAGTCTGTGTGTAACTAGTGTCCACCGAGGACATATACTTAACGGCGTTCAAGAAACGGCAAAGTCATTAAAGGAACAGATATCCGAGCTTGTAAGCACTCGTTCAGCGGATGCAGAATCGGTTGCTAAGAGATTAGACGACATCAACGTAGATTACGATCAGACGACGGACAATCTGAGAAACTTAATAGTGGAGGTAAAACTACGAAGGGAAAAGGTCAAGGTCATGGTCGACGAGGTTGCAGAAAAGGTACTACAACGCATACAGGACCTCTTAGACGACAACGAGGCTAACGTGACTGACTACAGAACGACGCTACACGATCTTGAGAAACAGTTACATTACCTAACGAAAGACAAAAATGAGTCAGTTCTTCTCTACGGTGATGCAACTGATATCATCAACTACTACAAAGAGTTGGCACTTCCACCAAATTTTCCTAGATTTCTTCCCTTTAGACGGGCAAAATTCACTTCTACCGACCTTGCAATGGACGATCTTAGACCAAAGTTCGGATCCTTTGCAGAGAATAAAATTGAAAGAAGAGAAAGCGCACACGACCCTCCTCCAAGACCACCAAGGACCAAACCAGAAATAGAATCATCGGTTCCATTGGTTGTTCCACGAGTAGAATTAAATCAGCTAAGAAAAGTTCAATCGGAACGACGTGCCCCAAAGAAATCTGCAAAGAACAATAACTCTGAACAACAGTCGCTAGGGGTCACAACATCGAAGCGTCATTCTTCAACGAGTTTTGATTTTCATCATCTGGATTCGCCAAAGAACGTTTCGCCTGACCTAAAAATAATGGCAAATATCCCAGAAGAGTCAACATTCAGGATACGTTCCTTGAGTTACGACAAAAGAAAGTTCGTCATCTCATACATAAGTGACCGACGTCTCATTTTTGTTAACGAGAAAGGAGAAAAAACCAGGAAGGTTCGGGTCATGTCTAATATCATGGATGTTTGTGTTTCACCTCTTACCGGGTATGCTTGGATTTGTTGTGAAGACCACTCAGTAACGGAGATCGAACAAAAGACGAGGGTGATAAGATTCAAAACCAAGTCTTTGCCTCTGTGTATTTGTGCACAACAGAGTGGGGCTTTTCTTATCGGCGTCACCAACGATATCATTCAGTGTAATGACACTGGGAAGGAACTCCTTCGTACCAAATGGCTGGGTGGACGCTTATCTGTGGTGTACCCTAGGGTCATCCGGGAGAGTCCATGCTCTAGGGAGATAGCGGCGAGCTACGGGTATGAGATGGAACGGCCATTGAAGGTCACGCTTTTTGACAGCGAACTCAATATAAAATTCCAGTTCCCTACTGACCAAATTCCACAAGAGGATTTCGGTCCAGTGGATATTTGCTTCACTCCAGATGGACAGCTTCTGATATTGGATAATGCAGCAAATAAACTTGTGTGGGTAGGACGACAGGGCGCGGTTCTAAAGGAGACAATCCTACACCAGTATCACCCGTCGGTGATGGCCCTTGGACCGGGCAATCAACTCTGTTTGGTCCACCAATCAATGACATCACAAATATTGACCACGGACATTCCCCAGAGCGGACGAAATGAATATACTTATTGTATGTTCTAAGAATGGATGAGAAATGTATTAGTACTGTGATACAATCATACATAATTTGAACAAAATATACGAATAACTGTTTACCAAATGGTCCGAGTAGCATATAAATTGCGTAATGTAACTTCACAGGTAGAAGAGGCCGTTATGTTACTACATATTCACAGGTA